>NC_134898.1:39189612-39202112 GCF_041734735.1 Babylonia areolata | reverse complement strand
AATGTGTGTGAATATCATTGTGCATGGTCTAAGAGTATGACAAGATCGTTGTTACTGGTCTGTACTTAATGCTGTCTGGCCTTGGTATATAAAACTTGACAGACAGAATAATATGATTACGGGTCTGTATTTTTGTGTTCTTACCATTGTAAGAGGTTATCATGTCCTTTAATATTCAGGATGTCCCCAAGGATGGACCTTCCACGACAGCTGTTGCTTCATGGTGTCACCGAACGCACTGAAGTATGACGAGGCCAAAGCGTACTGCCAAAGTCATGAGGCACAAGTGGCGGAAGCCAGAACAGAGGACGACATACAGTTTTTGCTTCAGTTGAGGTAAGTACCTCGGAAATCACGTCCTCTCGTTTTGAATTAGTTCAGTTGGGGTAAGCACCTCAAAAATCCTTTCCTTGCTGGTTTTTGTTTGTTTGTTGTTGTGTTTTTGGAGTTGCTTACTGTGGAAAAAATCATTTGAAATATATATGTGTGGGTAAACTTTCGCATCTGACTCTGCTGTAGATCTGTTGGGTGAACCAGAGAATATATGTACAATAATCATTATCAGTGTCTTCAGTTCAAGAATTATATGTGTAAGAGCTATCGCCCACCCTCACCATGCAGATTTTATCTTTAAATCCAGCACGTATAGGAAACAACATCCAAAAGAAATGAATGTAAGATTTAGGTCTTCATCCAAGTTTATTTGTAGCGGAATTTTGAGATATAAGACTTTAGTCTTTGACCCCATAGGGAGCATGAAGGATTTCAGATAACAGCATAATCAAGAACACAACAAGAATTATATCTTTTGCACCAAATAAGGTAAAACAAGGGTTCCTTCTTCTGCATGAAAGTATCCTATTGTATGTCTTAATGAATTTACTAAGTCTAAAAAGAACGCATTCACTTGCAGAAAATTTACAAAATTACAAAATAATAATACAGACCTGAGACTTGCATAATTATTTATCAGGCGAAAATCTTTTACGAATATCAGAAAAAAATGGGGACACTCCAAAATAAAATGACATTCATCACCAACAGTATTCATGTCAGTAGTGTATTCTTCTGGAAATCTATTCATCTGACATGCTTCAATCAGTAAACAGTGTTTGTTTCGTGTAACTCTGACGAACAAAATTATGTGTTTTGTAAGCAGTTGAACAATATTATGTTTATCTCTTTTAAGTCCGTGTTTATAGTCGCTTATAAAAAGTACATTCTTTACTTTGTTGTAATGATTCAGTCCATATCTTTTCATCATCCTTCAAAACAGTAATGACATAGCGACATTTCAGAAATGATTCCCAAATACAGTAGAAAGTGGAGGGTGTTGTTTGTGTCATCATACCTGAATCAGCAATCAAAATAACAAATTCCACGTGCTCACCCTGTTGCAGGAATGACGGACAAAACCAGTGGATGGCTCTAAGAAAAGATCCAGTTTCGTGCTTCATATGGGAGGATGGGACACGCCCTTCCTGGACAAAATGGAGAAAGAGTGAGCGTCGAAAGTTCTTGATAGCATTGTTTGTTGTTTATCAACTTGATCAACAATTACATGAAAACAGAAAGGAAATGTAGGAAGTAGAAATCACAGAGATGATGATATCACACCTACGGACTGCGTAAGGCGTAAGTATTAGGATTGTAATGAACTGCGCTTTGAGGTTTGCCGTATGGGAGGGTAAGCATGACCTTCGCGTTCATCAAACGAGCTGGCTAGACAGAAAAACGCAACTGATGATTTACCATAGGTTACATATTGGGCGCGCACACACACACACACACACACACACACACACACTCACACACGCACACACACACACACACACACACACACACACACACACACACACACGCACGCACGCACGCACGCACGCACGGACACACACACATTTTTGGCTCACAAGGTAGCAAAATCGCCTTTACCGCCAAAATAAAAGAATAATCGAAATTTATGGCAATATTAACAATTTTGCCCGTCGACTCTTCTGTGTTGAAGTCGGAATTACAATGTACCCAAATAGGTATACCCGTATAGGACAAACGTGTGCACCATTTCTGGTTCGTCATTCTTATATTATACTTTACATTTTTGCCCGTCTGCAATACAAAACATACGTGAAAAAACTACGAAACGGGCAAAAATGTTAATTAGATATATAGAGAATTGTCTACTATAGTTGACGATTTTAAACGAAAATTAAAAATGATCGGGACTGGTGGGACCTTCCTTGACAACGATTTTAACGACCGAGTCAGTGTCCGTGCGTATCCCCCATTCTTTCCAAGCCCCTTGCTAGGTGCATGGAATGCCCCCAAAAAGCATCACTTTTTAGACACCTCTATAATCGGGCCAAGTTTCGTTTAAAATCGTCAACTATAGTAGACAATTCTCTATATATCTAATTAACATTTTTGCCCGTTTCGTAGTTTTTTCACGTATGTTTTGTACTGCAGACGGGCAAAAATGTTAAGTAGAATATAAGAATGTCGAACCAGAAAG
This sequence comes from Babylonia areolata, assembly GCF_041734735.1. Classification (NCBI taxonomy): domain Eukaryota; kingdom Metazoa; phylum Mollusca; class Gastropoda; order Neogastropoda; family Buccinidae; genus Babylonia; species Babylonia areolata. The sequence continues at coordinate 39,199,603 of NC_134898.1, read as the reverse complement.
GTGGACAACTTTTCGGTCCAAAGGGTATACCCATTTGGGTACACTAGTGATTCCGACTTCAACATAGAAGAGTCGACGGGCAAAATTGTTAATATTGCCCGAAATTTAATAAAAACACACAAAACGGCGTTATTACATCCACTACAATCACATCTATTTATCGCATGAAGAAGAAAACCTCAACATTGTTTTAAGTATTAAATTTAGACAAATGACGTCAGATACTTGCTTCAGAACTAAACATGCATGGTACGATACCGCTCGCATACCCTTCTCTCTCTCTCTCTCTCTCTCTCTCTCTCTCTCTCTCTAGCTTATTCTATATATCATATTCAATACAGAGCACTTTTCAACGATTTTTTTAATCTCTTTTTTTTTCTCCTCGTGATTCCTTGACTGGATAAAGCGCGAAGCACAAGTGAGTCTTGAAGGCTTTGCCTTTGCTTTTCTTCATTTGGTTTTTGTAATCAACAGTTCTGCTCATATTTCTCAGATTCCAAAGTAGACAAAGACTGCACGATTGTGACAGCGAATTCGAAATGGGCAACAACAAGCTGCACCTATAGTAATCGAGTCTTCGTTTGTCAGCGTCCTGCGCAGGGTATGTACATCATGAATGTAGGCTAACAGACTAACAGTTGGCTCTGGTTGTGTTTATCATTAGTGTTCTTTTGTACTCTCTCTCTCTCTCTCTCTCTCTATATATATATATATATATATATATATATATATATATGTATATATATATATATATGTATATATATATGTATATATATATATATATATATATACCTTTTCTTTTTTTCTTTTTTTTTTTCAAGGCCTGACTAAGCGCGTTGGGTTACGCTGCTGGTCAGGCATCTGCTTGGCAGATGTGGTGTAGCGTATATGGATTTGTCCGAACGAAGTGACGCCTCCTTGAGCTACTGATACTGATACTGTACTCGAGTTTTACAGCCTCAGCTTGGACATACGTTTACATTTATGGAAGGTGTCAAACAAAACAGGAAATGGGTAACGGTGGATTAGGTAATACTGAGTGACAAATTCAGCTAATGTATGATACTGTCAAACGTAAAATAAAAAAAAATATATATATATAAAAGAGAGAGAGAGAGAGAGAGAGAGAGAGAGAGAGAGAGAGAGAGAGAGAGAGAGAGAGAGAGAGAGAGAGAGAGAGAGAGAGAGAGAAAAGAAAATAGTTTTACGTTTTTCAAGTCCTGATTATGTTATTGATGAGGAGCAACATATTTTACATTACAAACGTTCAAAATGTGAAGGAATAATGCCTGTCTTTATTTGCTTGGCAAAGTGTCCACGGAGGTTGAATCCGGCTGCTAATATTTAGTAGTATCTAGTTTACGCACTTTCAGTTCCTGTGAATCAAATGAGAAAAACGCCCCCTAAAACGGAGTATGACATGGTGTGGTAAAAACGGTCATACACGTAAAAGCCCACTCGTGTACATACGAGTGAACATGCGAGTTGCAGCCCATGAACTAAGAAGAAGAAATAAGAAAAAATCATGTTTGAATAGAGATGACTGCTGGTAATGCTATTCTCTTTTTGAGTGTTGTACCTTTCCGCAAAAAAAAGAAATGTAAGAGCTGGTAATTGATATGACTGATGGAGGAGAATTTTCAAAACATCATTGTCAAAGCGAATGAGAGACAGAAAGTCGAAGGGACTAGTGGAAGGGGTGACACAAAAAGGTGGAAGAGACTCATGCGGAAAGGAATCAAGAGGGAGAGAGAAGTACGTTGATAATCAAAGAGAAAAATGAGAAGGCAAGGGGTTACCAATCCGTATCAAACACATTTAAATCTTCGTGGGATTAAGCGTATTTCAAATGTTCGCTTCGAGCCCATGCGTCATGAATCACCTTTGATTCAGTTCACTTCATTTACTCAAGGAGGCATCACTGCGTTCGGACGAATCCGTATACGCTACACCACATCTGCTAAGCAAATGCCTGACCAGCAGCATAACCCAATGCATGTTGCTGAATATTTGGTGCATATCTGTTGTGCATATATGTGTGTATGTGTGAATGTGTGTCTGCTTTTCTATTCTTTTTTTTTTACATTTATTTGCTTATTTATTATCATTGTTGTCTTATTTATTTATTCATTTTATTTATTTATTTATCTATTTATTTATTTTATTTTCATTATCATTTTTTAAATTATATTATTATTATTTAGCTAGTTAGTTAGTTAGGTGGGGTTTTTGTTTGTTTGGTTGGTTGGTTTTGTTTTGTTTTTTTAAGGCCTGACAAAGCGCGTTGGGTTACGCTGCAGGTCAGGCATCTGCTTGGCAGATGTGGTGTAGCGTATATGGATTTGTCCGATCGCAGTGACGCCTCCTTGAGCTACTGAAACTGAAACAGAAACCCAATGCGCTTAGTCTGGCCTTGAGTCCACCTTTGATACGCTCGTATAGTATTTAGATTTGTTTGTGTTTTACGTTCCACCACACATATAATCGTTGACACGTATAAAATAAAAACAATAATCGATAATAAAGATAAAGTACTCAAAGATATTTTTGACCCCACAAAAATCCAAAACACAACAACCAGTTCATCATGGAAAAAAAGCAACCTTTGCATAACGTTCATGTCTTAAAATCTGTTTCAGTTTCCCAAACAGCCGTCACTGCCTTTGGATAAATCCATATACTTTATATCACATCTGCCAGGCAGATGCCTGACCAACAACATAACTCGACACGCTAGAACAAGAATAGAAACAACAAGAACAGGTTCAGTTTCTTAAGGAGGAGTCACTGCGTTCAGACTAATTCATATACGCTTCACATCTGCTGGGCAGATTCCTGACCAGCAGCATAACCCAACGCGTTTAGTCAGGCCTCGAGTGCATGCATATATATTTGTGTACTTATCAGAGTGGATTTCTTTCTTCTACATGATTTGTCAGTGGCCAACACAGTTTTCGCCATGGGTTCTTTTACAGTGCATCAAGTGTGTACTGCACACTGGACCTCTGTCTGTCGTGCCTTCCGAGTATCTAGACGCTCAGTTTGATTTTTCGAGTCAAAGTTTGGAGAAAAATGTTCGAGACTAGGAATCGAACCTAGGATCGCGCGCTCACTGTATTGGCAGATATGCATCTTAACCACTCCACCATCTTCCTTATGAGACAAAACAAACGTTTCAGCACTATTTCAGCAGTTTTCATCTCTGAGATAAGCTGGACAATGCTGAAAGGATTTGTCCATTCAGTGTCAAGTTTGTGTGACAAAGAAATGTGCGAAAACGTTTTAGCCAAATCAAAGCATTTCGTTTCAGTTTGTTCCCTAAGGTATCGTTGTGTATCCGCCCCAGTAAAATATAAAATGCAAAATTATATGCAGTTCGTTTTGAACAAAAAGAATATGGCACACACACACACACACACACACACACACACACACACACACACATATATATATATATATATATATATATATATCTAGAGAGAGAGAGACAGAGATTCGACGAAGACGATATAGATAGATATATACTTACAGATATATATCAGTCCAGTAGTTTTAATTTCTTTCTCATTTGATATAATATATCATTACAATACAGTACAAAAATGATGACTTCCTTTTTCAGAAAGTATATTTCAGAACACTGTAACCGCATAAATGTTTTATTTTTTGTGCAAGGCTTTGACTGAAATTTGTTTTTAAAGAATGCATATCATTTTGTTTTCCAGCCAGCAGTGTATGTGCTGACGACCTTTCTGACTGTGAGGCCAGTCTTCAGGCATCTCCGGCACGGTGTGACCAGGATCCTGACTTTGCCAAACAGTCATGTCCCAGAACCTGCTATGGGGAAACCTGTCAAGGTGCTCTCTGTTTGTCTCTCTCTGTCTCTGTCTCTCTCTCTGTCTCTCCCGCTTTGTTTGTGTCTCTCTCTCCCACTCTCTCCCCCATCTCTCTCTCTCTCTCTCTCTCTCTCTCTCTCTCTGTATGTGAGTGTATGTGTGCGCGTTTGTGTGCGCGTTTGTGTGTGTGTGTGTGTGTGTGTGTGTGTGTGTGTCCCTCTCTTTCTCTCTCTAAAAAAGATATAGATTTCTAGTTTATATTTGTTTCGATAAGGGGAACCTGAAAATGAGACTGACGGTGAATACAAATCATAGCGACAGAAAAGTAAAAAAAACACAACGTACTGAAGAGTGCCAGCCATGTGTATATTGAAAACATTGCATTAAAAAGACCGAAAGAAAGATTGTGCACAGGCAAAGCAAGATCACACAAAATTATTTTGTATTCTCAGTCGGTCTGATAGCCATCCACAGAGTGATTAAGAGGGTTATGAAGTTAATTTACATGAATTCTTTAGGACAGATCTTTTGTTCTGCCGTGTGAAATAGCAGAAGGACACGTATCTTTTGTTGATCAATTGCTGTGACGCATTTTTGTCAATGGTAAAATATATAAAGTAGAAGACGTTACTGAAAAACTTGACACGTGTGTGTCTGTGTGTGTGTGTGTGTGTGTGAGCAGACCCGTGTGCATCCTCCCCTTGTCAGAACCGAGGGAAGTGTTACGTACGAGGAGGAACCTTCCAGTGTGTGTGTGCCAGGAACTATGAAGGGGCCCGGTGTGAAAACGAAACTGGTAAGTTGTCAGAAACAGCACAAAGTTATAGCGACAGAATTCCGTTCAGAGAGAGAGAGAGAACAAGGTTCGTAGCGTCCTTTCAAGTCCTTTTAAGTCCTTAGGAATTGGATTTTGGTCAAAAGGCCTTTTAAGTGCCTTGATTCAGCAAGTTGGTCCTTTTAACTCATCAGGAGGTCCTTTTAATTTTTGAAAGGTACTGTTAAGTCCTGTTTTATGAAGAGAAAGAGACTTGAGAACGAAACTGAAACACCTTCGACACCAAAACCGCAAGTTGCAAAGCGCGTTGAAAGATGCCGACGCGATCGTCTGAAACTCAGTACTTACTGTAGGAGGATACAGCCTATAGGCCTAGGCCCTAACAGTAGTGCGCTTTCTGCTCGGTGGCAGACGCGAAGCGTGGTACAGTGGCTGTGAGTCACACCTGCTGCTGCTGCTTTGCTTAGGCCTAGCCTACAGTGACGTGAATTGCAAAGACTAAATACGACAGTCAAATGGGATTAGCTGTTCTTCCGTTTATGAGAGGTAAGTGTCTGCTGTTCTGCATGTCAAATAGATTGGGGTGTACTGTAAAGTCATGTCGGCAAAGGTCCTTTTAAACTGATTTGAGGTCCTTATAAAGTCCTTTAAAGGTCCTTTTTTGGCTTCATGCCCACCACCTGGGAACCCTGGAGAAGGAAGAACAGTGTGAGGGATATCGTGCAATTGAAATATCCTCCTAATTGTTGCTGTCATGCCTTTCTGTGTCTTTGTGCTTTTCTAATTTTCTTTCCATTGCCTTCTGCATTGCCCTGCAAGAGCTTTCAAGTGAGTGACCACCATAGTTTATACACTTGGACTTAATAGTAAGCATCTTTGTTTGATTGTGCGGTTTTGTTTGCTTTTCATCTGAAGGACGTGAATTTGTTTTGAATTTGTTTTATATTGCGTAAAAGAGAGGGTAAGTATGGCTGCATATAATGAACGGATAAGTAAGCTGCATGCAGCATGATTATATGGAATCAGTTTGTTTTAACAGCTGATTTCACTACATTTATATAAGAAAGCTATACCAAGCTTTTGTGAAAACAGGATATGTAGTATTTCAGTTTACAAAGCCACAGGTATTCTTCAAAACGGCACTAGCTCATTGCGCCTTTTTTTCTTTTTTTTTTCTTTTGTTGTTGTTGTTGTTGTTGTTGTTTCTGTCATTTGTCTCTCGTATTGTCCTGCCTATGATTTCGCGCAAACACTAATTATATTCGGTACTCCTGTACTATTTGGTAAGCTTTTTATTAATTATTTTTAGTATTTTCTTTATAAAAACTGTCAGTTTTGTTCTATGGGTGCATGTATAGGACAGATAACTGGCTGTATATAAGAAAAGGATAAGAGTATGTGCAGCATGATAAAACGAAATCGATTCATTTCATTTATAGTTATAGTTTTTTAATAGTCATTTACATTTTCTTTTCATAACAGTCATACCAAGCTCATGCGAGGACACTATATGCGGTTGCTCCATTTACAAAACCGCAGGTGGATGCTCTGATGCGAGACGCCACTATGTTTTAGCTCACTGCGCTCACTCGTGTGGCTTATGCGATGGTAAGTTGACTATTTTTTCAGTTTGTTAACTGATGAAAGTCCAAAAGGTACCAGTGTTTGGACTTGGGTTTTATGATTATTTTCAAGCTGGAGCCCATAGCGACTAAATGACACGTGAAACCATGCATTGGTAGACCTTGCATTGCTTACAGAAAGCAGTCAAAGCATGCAGTGAGTTACAGCATTCACCTTGGTGACATTGTTTATGTGTTTGTCTTTTATTGTCTGCTGTTGTTGTTACCGTTGTAGTTGTCCTCTTCCTCCTCCTCTTCCTCCTCCCCCCCACCCCCCTTCTTCCTCGTCTCCTCCTCCTCCTCCTCCTCCTCCTCCTTCTTCTTCTTCTTCTTCTTCTTCTTCTTCTTCTTCTTCTTCTCTTCCTTTACAGTATTCTAGAGCACGACCAATGGATCTCATTACCAAGTCATATGAACGTTGATACCTTTTCTTTACTGATGTCAGCAAGTTTTCATATGGTCCTATGTGCTGCTTGATGGTTTGACGCACGTGTTCACTGGCTATTTGAATTGTGAAATCGGTGTTTAGTATCTTGCAAAAAAAAACACCTCATTTGAATTCTTTTCAATCCGCCGTGAAGGTCCATGTCTTGCATACAGGAAGATGGAATACACCAGTGCAGAAGTCTGATTTTGTGTTCCATGGAGATGTTTCTGACTTTTCTTGCAGGTTTCAGAGTAGACCGTACGGGTATTGTCTTTGCTACAATATTGTCAGAACGACTAGCACATCTGATTGATTGGCTGTGCTGATAACTTCAGTTGAAATGCACGTCACATTGTTGTCAATATGTTTATACCAAGACAGAGGTTGTGCTAAGACCTGTATTTCAAATATAAAATGTTTTCTTGGTCGAACAAACATAATTTACAAGATAATATTATAATGTGACAATTTTATGTCATAGCTTTGTTTGCGGAACTAACAATTAACTGTTTCTCTGCCAAAACGTCCAGACCAGCAAGTGTCCGAGTGCACAGACAATGATGCTGACTGCTCCACCCAGGCCCCCGACCAGTGTCAACAAGACCCGGAGAATATGTTTCTACAGTGTCCCAAATCCTGTGACTACTGTGTGGATGGTATGTACCTTATTGATGTCTTTCTTTTGCGTCTCTTTCTATGTCATCATCTGTTGTTTGAATGCATGACCCGTCAAATAATGGGTGTATCAGTTTTTTTGTCGATCTTTCATTGTGTCTGTCATGAATCATGAATTGCTCCTACATTTCAGTACATAATCACCTCAAATCTGGCACATTGAGCAGCTATTGATATCAGTAACATTTATCAGGATTATAACAAGTTTGGGATATATCTCTGATTCACAAAACAAGTACCACCCGAAATCTAAAAAATTGATGTGGCTTTGGAGTGCTCAAAATAATATTCACGCGTCCTTTGGTAAAATGTCAAATTATGTTACACTTTAATCATGTTCTGCTTCTAATGCGAATGAATTGTGAGTTGCTTGTGTTGGCAGTTTCGGGTTGTATTTATGAATGTGTAATATACGTTTCAAGAAGGCGTTTGACAGAGTCTGGCAGGAGGCGCCACAGATAATAATGAAAAAATGAATAATGGGCACAAACCTATCAATGTCATCTAGCAACTGTATTCCAAAGTCACCAGTTGGGTGCTACACAATACGCTGTTTGAGAGTGGTGTCCATTCTTCATTCGTCATGGCTGCCTCCTGTATCCCACACTGTTGAACATATTCCTGGAACGTATCGTGACTGAATCACACCAAGATCGTGTCAGCATAGTCAGTATTGAAGGACACACCTTCGCTTTAGATGACATCGATGACCTGGCAGGCAGTGAACTAGAACTCGCCAAGCGTGTTGGAAAATAAAAACTGGATAAAATATCAACAATATATGGTATGGAAATCAGCACCGAAAAGACGATGTTGATGGCCAGCCAGTTCTGTTAAATCAAGTCCAGAAACTGGAACTATGAACTGTTCGACTGTTCACTCTGACTGAAATGGAAGGAGTCAGCACCTCCGTGAATCGCAGGTTCATATTTCTGAGTGCACTTGTATAATTCTTCCACTTTCTTGTATACATACGAAACATGGATCCTCACAGTAGACGTGAAAAGCCATGCAAATGAGGTGCTAGCAAAAGATGCAAAGCAACAGATAACTGATCACATCACCAATGAACAGGTGCGTTAAAAATATAAAAACAAACAGCACATAGGACCGTGTAAAGATCTGCTGACACCAGTCAAAAACACCTTTTGGCTTTGTTTGTTTGTTTGTTTTGTTGTTGTTGTTGTTGTTGTTGTTGCTTGTAGAGCTATTTGACTAGATCTTGTCGTCTTGCTAAAACAATCCTCCAAAAAAAAAAACCCGTTGAGGGGGGGGGGGGGGGGGGGAGACGGGGGGGGGGGGGGGGGGTGACGGGTGGAAGACAGAAAAGACGATGGACTGACACTGCACAATGGACGGGAAAACATTGTGCAGAGACCCAGGCACTGGCACACAACCGACAAGTCAGTAGGAATCTTGTGAACCGTTCTGTACGGCGTCTGAATCACACTTCAAAGAGTTAAGGGAGAAGAAAATAATGCAACATATATAATCATATCACAAATCCAAGCAGCTCTCCAAGAAATTCCTGCATAGACTGATGTAGAAGAGGTATGGAGCACATTTAGAGATAATGTGTACACAGTAGTAGCTGACACACTTGCCTTTGTACAGAGGAGCCACAAAGACTGGTTTGACGAGAACGACTCTGGAATCTCCAAGCTCCTGAACACACTGCATATACAGCATCAGGATCACATTTACGATGAAGACTGCCAAAGGAAGAAGAACCAGTACTTCCAAACCAAGCAACTCGTACAGAAAAGGTTGCGTGAGATGAAGAACACCTGGTGGGAGAGAAAGTCCGAAAAGCTTCAGTCCGCTGCTGATGCTCACGACACGAAGACCTTCCATGATGGTCTCCGAGCTATGTATGGGCCGAGAGTCACAGGATTAACCCCTATCCGAGCCTTGGACCAGACCACCCTCCTGACAGACAAGAAAGACATCCTTACCCGCTGGGCAGAGCACTTCAACACCCTCCTCAACAGGGACTCGTCCGTATCTGACGAGGTAATTGCAGCCCTCCCACAGCTACCAGTCATTGACTCGCTAGCTGCCCCTCCTACCAAGGCCAAGACCCGGAAGGCCCTGAAGCTGACAACGTCAGGAAAAGCACCTGGAGCGAATGGAATCCAGGCCGACATCTACAAGTATGGAGGCGAGGTGCTGACAGACATGTTGACTGCCCTGTTCCAGTCTGTCTGGGAGAGAGGGCAGGTCTCCCAGGATTTCAAGGATGCTTCAATTGTCCACATATACAAACGGAAGGGAGACAAAACAAAAATGTGCCAGATGCAAGAGAACTGCCGTGAGCAGAACACGGAGCTCCACATCGTCTTTGTAGAACTGACTAAGGCCTTCGACACGGTGAGCCGCCGTGGTCTGTGGAAGATACTCCTAAAGTTCGGCTGCCCAGAGAGCCTAATCCAGCTGATTGCATCATTCCACGATGGCATGCAGGCGAGTGTACAGGAAAATACTGACATGTCGGATCCGTTCCCTGTGGTAAAGGGAGCGAAGCAGGGCTGCGCCCTGGCACCCACACTGTTCTCCATTCTCTTCTCTGCCATGCTGATTGATCTCTTCCAAGACTATGACCGGGGCATCTACATGCAGTTTTGCACAGATGGCAAACTTTTCAACTTGCGGCGAC
>NC_134898.1:39162112-39184612 GCF_041734735.1 Babylonia areolata | reverse complement strand
CAGCTCAGTTCCCGATTGACAACTGGCCATTTAAGAACGGTGGCAGATATAATGAGGTCGGCTGATCACTTGGTGACTGCACCTGTTACTATGTTGGGACAGGGACACGTTCACCCAGTTCAGTTCAAGTCAAAACCACATTTTGTAATACCTCACCGGCTGGGAAATTACCCGTGTAATCGCTGCCACTCGCATTGTACATTACCATCATGTCAGTCTTAAGACCCTCTCATTTTCACCCTCTCCCTCCCAACTTCCTAGGAATTCCTCACTTCGTCTTCTTCATTTAAAATTCAGTCTTTATTTGTACATGAATTTTTATTTTATTTAGTCATTTCCGACCATAGAATTCTATGACTATTGAGCACATCAGACGGTGAAATTTGAAATAGACTTGAATCATTTCACCAACAGATGTGTTTGAAAACGTCATTTGCCGAATTTTGAAAAGACAGAATGAAAACCAGACAAGAGGTTCACTATCCAAGATAGATAAACATGTCGGCAGTAAGATATGTTTTCAAATATTGCACACTAACACAAGAAAAACGGCCGGACTTTTCTGAAGAGCTTAACGAATTTCATTGTAGATTTGAGATAAAGCTTTGGGGTCAGAGACAACATTTGTTCAAAACAGGAAAGGTAGGGGGTAGGGAGATGGGTGGTATTTGAGAAAGCGCTGTACATTCCTTGTTTTCAAGTATGAATGCAAAAACAAAAACAAAAAACAAAAAAAAAAAACAAAAAAAAAAGAGAGGCAAGGCCTTCAAGACTCACTTGTGATACATTTTTTTAAAAACTCTTATCGTTAAAATGTAGTACGACACAGTCGATTCAATTTCTCTTTTATGTTCATTCTAGTTTTATAGTTTTAAAGTTGATATGAAAATTTAGTATTTTGTTAAACTAATAACATGTTGAGCCAAGAACAAGTACTTTTAAACGTCGTAAGAAATGAAAAGGACTTCATTTTGAGTAAAGTCAAGACTGGAATTTTTTTCGTTTCATCGTGATCAATTCAAGGGCATTAACTCGCATGGTTTACAATTTTTAACTGTGAATTCCGACTGAATCTGTGGATATTTTTATGGCAGTTTAGGGCATAATCCATAAGTGATAAGGCGTTCACAAATCTTTCTCTGAATGAATGTCTAACGGTCTCCTTCTCCAACTTTCCATCACATGTTATCGTATATTGTCTATTGAATATAGGCTTGAACGGGCAGGTCAACAACTTGAAACAAAATGGCGTCGTTCGCGTTCGCGAAGAATATGAGAACGCGCTTTGAATGTGTATAATATGTGTACGCAATTATTTTTTTGCCCATGACCTTCAGGGCTCAGCCAATAGATCTGTAAAGTCCACTCGTCGTATTGATTTTAGTATTTTCCGAAAAAGACCACTTGGGCGAATGAACATAGTGAAAGCCCTGTACACTGAAAGTAAAATACACAAGCTTTTTATGTATCGAGTATAATTTCAAAAAGTAATGTTTAAGATGAGAAAGATCAGTTTAAAGCAAATTAAGTCCCCTAGCATTAATTACGGATTAATTTCCCTTTTTTACTATCCGCACCAAAACGTTTGCAAAATAAATAAGACTTCCATGCTTAGCAAAAAAACTCCCTGTTTGAACAAAAAATGATAATAATGACTGCTCTTGTTGTTGTGTCAGAATATCAGATCAAAGTGCCAAGTTTAGAGAATACAAAAAATATAAATATAACAGTAAATGCAGTTTGCATATAATTTGGCTTCTTTTTTTTTTCTTTTTCTTTTTTTTTTTTTTTTTTTTTTTGGTGCCCATCCCAGAGGTGCAATATTGTTTTAAACAAGATGACTGGAAAGAACTGAACTTTTCCTATTTTTATGCCTAATTTGGTGTCAACTGACAAAATATTTGCAGAGAAAATGTCAATGTTAAAGTTTACCACGGACACACAGACACACACACACACACACACCACACACACACACACACACACACACACACACACACACACACACACAACGGAACACCGGGTTAAAACATAGACTCACTTTGTTTACACAAGTGAGTCAAAAAAGGAAATGGGTCCAGCTGGCAAATGGTCCAATCCTCAAGTCTTGTGCCTTTTGATATTTTCAGTATTCTTTTGACGTGTTCGCTGAAATCATGCAGCATACTTGTCAAGCGGAAGTCTGCTGTTATCAGTCATGCCTCAAGAAACACTTCCCTTTCTACCAACGATTACCGCACCCAAGCTGTCTAATTCCAAAATTTTTATTTTCCACTTCTTATATATCAGCAACTGGTTACCCTCAAGTTACTGTTCTGTAAGATTGATTTTTAACCCCAGAATATTCCAATGTGAAGACCTGCTACATAACAGAACAACATTGATCACCCCTTCCTGTTGTCAAAACCTGTTTTCGTAAATCAGTGTTTCGTGAGCAGTCACCATAATATTATCGATGTCAGCCCATTCGCTCTCAGGGCCTACCAATACTGTCTTCACAGTTTCAGTAGTTTCAGTAGCTCAAGAAGGCGTCACTGCGTTCGGACAAATCCATATACGCTACCCCACATCTGCCAAGCAGATGCCTGACCAGCAGCGTAACCCAACGCGCTTAGTCAGGCCTTGAGAATCTTCACAGGAAGTGTACACAGACAGAATGACAACTTTTGCAGTGACTTCAGGAATTAGAGTGATAAAAAGAGTATGCTGATAGTCCAAGATCCTACAACATTAATAAAGAAGAGTATTGAAATTGGTACCATTTCTTCTTCTTCTCTTCTTTTTTGTTCGTGGGCTGCAACTCCCACGTTAACTCGTATGTGCATGAGTGGACTTTTACGTGTATGACAGTTTTTACCATGCTATGTAGGCAGCCATGTGCCGTTTTCGGGGGTGGTACTATTTCTCGAAAGTTTTCCACTTCGTGTTTTAATGTGTGTGTGTGTGTTTGTGTGCGTGCGTGTATGTGTATGTGTGTGTGTGTGTGTGTGTGTGTGTGTGTGTGTGTGTGTGTGTGTGTGTGTGTGTACGCGCTTTCTGTTGCAGCCCAGTTCCCGTGCTACAGCCAACCATGTAAGAACGGTGGCATTTGCACTGTGGACAGCTCAGCGCCAAACGGCCACACCTGCGACTGCACAGGGACGTCATTCACAGGCACAACGTGTGAAGAACGTAAGCACAGGGCCAGATTATTTCCCTTTTCGTACTTCTGTCATGGCTTTGTCGTGGCAGTGAGAACCGTATAGCAACCTGATTTTCATCCCCACTGGCAAGGAGTGTTGAACAGATAAGAATCGCTAATCTACTATTCTCAGGGCACGTTTCAGAATATTCCCACTGGTAAGTGGTGTTGAACAGATAAGAATCGCTAATCTACTCTTCTCAGGGCACGTTTCAGAATATTCCCACTGGTAAGTGGTGTTGAACTGATACGAATCGCTAATCTACTATTCTCAGGGCATGTTTCAGAATATTCCCACTGGTAAGTGGTGTTGAACAGACACGAATATCTAATCTACTATTCTCAGGGCATGTTTCAGAATATTCCCACTGGTAAGTGGTGTTGAACTGATACGAATCGCTAATCTACTATTCTCAGGGCATGTTTCAGAATATTCCCACTGGTAAGTGGTGTTGAACAGATACGAATCGCTAATCTACTGTTCTCAGGGCACGTTTCAGAATATTCCCACTGGTAAGTGGTGTTGAACAGACACGAATATCTAATCTACTATTCTCAGGGCATGTTTCAGAATATTCCCACTGGTAAGTGGTGTTGAACTGATACGAATCGCTAATCTACTATTCTCAGGGCATGTTTCAGAATATTCCCACTGGCAATGGGTGTTGAATAGATATGAATCACAAATCTACTATTCTTAGGGCACGTTTCAGAAGATACTATTCTCTAATCTGGCCTCACGAAGAGACCGAAACACGCTCACTACTTACTTGTAGACCGTTCTGAACGAATCCAGAAAAATGAATGTCCTCTCTTCCCTTCAAAAGGCACTCATCGCTAATCTAGCCCCTTTCCCCTCTGTTGGTGGCAGTCTTCAATGGCCTGCACCTCATGACGACATGGGCGGTGGAGTTCAAAAGACCTCTTCGGTAATTCATTTGAAGAGTCCTCGTATGCTTTCCAACGTGTTCTTCCTGCCAGTTTTAAGTCCAAGTGATTCATCTGCTATCTCTCGTTCCTGTTGTTAAGGACAGTCAACCCTGGTAGGTGCAGCTCAAAAAAACACTGCCCACAACCCTGTCCTCACTGTTGGTAAGAATGACAGTCCAAAATAGACGTATTCCGAGGTAAACGCTCTTACTATACTGTTGATAGTTTACAGGACAATGTTGACTATCCAGTCTTACCTTCGAAACAACAAACGCCTCTCTTAGGCAAAGTATATAAACTCCGAATACAGCTGTCTTTAGTCGATTTTGATCGGCGTAAGAAACAAAATCAGTCTCATCAAGAATGGTAGTTGGGTTTATTTCTGTCAGTTCAAATCAAAAGAAGTGCCGCAAGTGGGCTATATAGATATATACGACGTATGACTGAGTATGCACATATGTATGTCTTTACTCGTTGACGTACTCGTAAGCGTTGTGAAAAGGGACGATCTGAATTCTATACTGTCATGGCATGGTCACCCAGGTAGTACATGCTTTCTTACAATTTCTTTCTATCGAGAAAGCATGGCAGGGGAACTGCTACAGTTTCTGGCAGTTCCGCGCTTTCTCGCAATGTACGAGAAAGCATGGGTCTGTGGGAAACCGCGGGTTAACACACCATCTACTCTATTCTTGTGGCTGATTACTTACATGAGACAGTGTGGTTTTCAGATTACAACAAACACCTTGCCTGCTACTGCCTCCAATATAAACCTTGTTTGAGTCATGAGGCAACTGCTCCAAAATAAAATGAAATGGAGAACATCCTGTGCATATGTGTGTGTGTGTGTGTGTGTGTGTGTGTGTGTGTGTGTGTGTGTGTGTGTGTGTGTGTGTGTGTGTGAATAAATATATATATATATATATATATATATATATATATATGTGTGTGTGTGTGTGTGTGTGTGTGTGTGTGTGTGTGTGTGTGTGTGTGTGTGTGATATACCTATAACTGGCATTGCCATGAAATCTGAACTGGTCTGCTGGTTTGATCGGCAGCTTTGGGGTGTGACGAAGGCTGGGAGTATGGACAGGGATCCTGTTACAAATTTTTTGGTACCATCTCGGAGACATTCGCTGATGCGGATGCTAGCTGCTCGTCTTCCATCACAGGGGCCACTGTCGCCACTGCCATGACTGCCTTTGAGGATTCTATGATTCACAGCATTTCGTAAGTCTGCAAAGAAAACATTTCTGGAGTCAGTAGAACACAGCATTTCGTCGGGGACAGTAGTAGAAAACATTTTGTAAGTCTGTAGAAGAAAACAATTCGTTCGTCAGTGAAAGAGAACAATAAATGTCAGAAGAGAAAAATAGTTTTCCTACATACAGGTCTATAGAATATAACATGATTTGAACAGGACAGTTGAGCAATTGTCAGCATTCGATAAGCGAGCTGAGCACGTTTGTATCTGGTTTACAATGATGCAAGCCATTCTGCAGAGGCGCATTCGTCATTCGAGGAAAATGGTTTCCAGTTCACAACATTTTGTAGCTTCGTTGATATGCCTTACATTGAAATATTGGGTGTAATGTCTATGTGATCATCGTTGTCAGAGTATTATTGTCATCATCATTATTGCTTCTGTCCTCAGAGGCGGTGTGGCTATCTGGATTAACGCCAGAAAGGAAGACAGCAACTCCAATTTCATATGGCCAGATGGCAGTCTTGTATCTGAGGGTTACAACAACTGGGCCCAAGGTATGTCACGCTTGTTGCTAATAATGTACTGTACTGTGCTGTGATGTACTGTGCTGTATTGTATTGTATTGCATTTTACTGTATTGCATAAAATCGCATTGCATTGTATTGTACTTGTGTGAAATTCAGGCTGCTCTTCCCAGAGAGAGCGTGTCGCTTCACTGAGAGCGTCACCCATGTTTTGGTGTGTTTTTTTCTGCCTGCAAGTGTATTTGTTTCTCTATCAAAGTGGATGTGTTTCTTTTTACAGAATATTGCCAGTGACAACCCTTTTGCTGCCTCAGGTTCTTATGTGTACAAGTGCATACTGCACATGGGACCTCAGTTTTTCTTGTCATCCGAATGACTAGCGTCCATACCACCACTCAAGGTCTAGTAAAGGGGGAAAAGATTATGGCGAGTGTGGGGCTCGAAACAGTGCGCTCATATTCTCTCGCTCCCTAGGCACAAGCGTTACCTCTAGGTCAACAATCCACTTAATTATATGGTGGGGGTATGTGTTTGGGCTTGAGTATTAACAACGACAGGCAGAGGTATTTGTCTGGAGGTTTACTGATAAGTCAGGCTGAATGACATGAGCAAAAGCGACAGGCTGAGAAGTGTCTCTCTCTCTCTCTCTCTCTCTCTCTCTCTATATATATATATATATATATATATATATATATATATATATATATACATACATACATATAATATATATATATGCACTGTTCAATTGTCAGAGGCTGACCATGCTTCTTCTTTACTTTATACAAACGCACAGTAGAAAAACAGACTTTACCAGGCATCCTACGCAGTCGGACTACATACACACATGTGTTTACTGTGTCAAACAGACGAACCAGACGGAGGATACGAAGCCTCCCAGAATGTGCAGTGCGCCTTCCAGCGGATTATTGACGGCAGATGGGTGGACGTCCCGTGTACGGAGAGCAGGCAGTACGTGTGCAAGTACACGGCGACCTGACCTGATGGACCCTAAAGTGTACTGTGTCCTCCCGCAGTGCACATTGATACACACCCTGGCCGGGTTGCACGAGTCGATGTTTGCAGCGCTAAGATTGCTTTAGAGTTGTAAGAATGTTCCCCAGGTATATGGAATTTACTGTGGTGGAGTTAGGGACATTCTTAAATATTCTTAAAGACAAGCAACCTTGCCGCACTAAGTTTGCTTAGAGTTAAGAATGTTTCTAAATATATGAAATTTATCGTGATGGTGTTAGGGACATTCTTGAATAATATTCTTAAAGACAAGCAACCTTAGCGCTGCTGACTTCGCTCATGCCACCCACCCATGTTCACGTTATGTCTTCCGCTTAAATGCCTCTGGTTTGTTTTTGTCTTCCACTTAAATGACTCTGGTTTGTTTTCGGTTTTTTTCTTGATCAGCCAAATTCCTGTCATTTCCCTTTCCTTTCTTTTCTTTTTTTTTTATATCTAAAGTCCTTTCCTTGCAGTAAAATCAAGATGTAACAACTTGCTGAACGGTCATTACGTTTACGTTTAAAACTTGCTTTCCTTGTGTTGTTACACAGTTCCTCCTGGGTCCGATGATTGAGAAATTACCATTTGAATAACCCAAGGCGAAGCTAATAACACACGAAACGTCGGTGGAAGGTTGTCCTGAGAACCTTTAAATTATGGCTCTTTTGGGGGTACTGTTTAACTAGAAGATTCGGGTCATCATTCCTGTATTTTGCTTCTTTAAAAAAAAAAAAAATTCATTCCTTATTGTAAAAAAAAAAAAAAAAAGTAATTTTCCCTTCCTCATTAATCATTGCAATTTAGACTCAAGCCCTTTTATTCCAAATAAAGCAAAACATGACTCGTCTCATACCTGGAGCATATCGAATAACTCAAGTTATAAATGTTATATTACATGTGCCTTGGTATTCAGCAAGACAAAAAATATACACTGCTTACTCTACCGCCCCTCTCTCTCTCTCTCTCTCTCTCTCTCTCTCTCTCTCTCTCTCCGCCCCTCGGCCAATGTCTGCACTGTCAGGTTTGTCTCCTCAGTTGCCTGCGGGAAACGGTTTAGTAGAGTCAATGAAAACAGAAACAATAAAATGTGTTGCAAGACCACATGTATTCCAGTTCTTTGTTCTTATCTATTTCGTCTGTCAGCAAAGTGAGAGCTGTATCAATGGTTTCTCCAGTCAATGGGAGACCATTTACAGCTTAGTCTTTTGTGAAGGACTATGAGTCTCAAACTAGGAGGCAAAATTGCACTGGCTGTTTGTGCTGCAGCCTTGTGGGCTAGTTGGCCTTTGGGAACCATCCCAACGCCGACTGTCCTAAAACCCTCTTAGCCGAGAGAGTGGGGATGTACTTGGGCAAGACACTCTTAATAGTCGGAACAGCAGTTGCCTCCTCTGCTGTTCTGATGGTCATAGTCGGACACGACTGACTATCATATATTTCGCCTGTCTCTATTCCTTTAGCCCTTTTTAGTCCAGTTATCTCTCTGTCTTTTGCTTATCAATCTCCGTATTTTTGTGATTTTCTGTACTGTTTATCTACCCCTGCCCCTGCCTGTCTGTATGAATGAATGTCTGTCGCTTTGTCTATGTATCTGTCTCTGTCTCTTTCTGCCTCTGTCTTTCTGTCTGTCACTCTCTCTCTCTCTCTCTGTAGCTTTGTCTCTGTATCTGTCTGTCTGTCTGTCTGTCTGTCTGTCTGTCTGTCTCTCTCTCTCTCTCTCTCTCTCTCTCTCTCTCTCTCGTTTTCTGTTTGTTTGTTTTTTTTGTTTCAAAATGAGCAGCATAATAGAAACACAATAGGAAATTATAGTTGACTGCCAGATTCAGAAGTCGACTGCATTATCATAGCAATGATTTGTATAACAACCCTCCTTGCTGTTTATATGAAGAAATAAAAAAACCAAAGCTTTCTGTTCAGTGACGAAGCTTGTAAGCAGAATTAAGTTTGTGCTCAGTAGTAACCTGTCACCACCAATGCCATTCAATGAAACCGCCATTATTCTGGATAAATCAATCTTTAACTCTCTCCATACGAACGGCGAAAGAGACGACGTTAACAGCGTTTCACCCCAATTATCATCATCAAAATATTGCAAGCGGAAGGCTCTTATACTGAAGAGGTGAATGTTGACAAAGAATACCACAATTCTGACGACGGAAGCTAAAGGTTGGATCATTCAGACACCCACTGGACATCCGAGGGGTCTGTGTAGAGGAGAAGAGAGGACTGGCCGTACTGAGTGAGTTAAAAAAAGAATTAAAACCAAACATGATCGAAGATAAGGGCACG
Organism: Babylonia areolata; assembly: GCF_041734735.1. Classification (NCBI taxonomy): domain Eukaryota; kingdom Metazoa; phylum Mollusca; class Gastropoda; order Neogastropoda; family Buccinidae; genus Babylonia; species Babylonia areolata. Next base: position 39,175,467 of record NC_134898.1, on the reverse strand, counting down.
TACCAAATGCTTCTAGCAGGATGTCTTAGTATTGAATTGTTTGTATTGTACTGTATCATATGGTATTGTGTTGTGTTATGTCAGGGTTTTTTTAATCACAACACTTTTCTCTATGAAATGAGGGATATTCTCCTCGATTGACGAAGAGAACATGTTGCCACAGTACGACACGCACAACATCTTTTTTTTTTTTCTCGCGCTGTCACTGGTTCTTTTACGTCACAAAGTGCATGTAAGTCGTATCATCCGAAAAACTAACGAAAGTCTAGTGAAAGAAGAAGTAAAAAAATTTTAAGCTTAGAAGTCAAATTTCCAATCTTCCCATGAATCGAACCCTCGACCTTTGCTTTCCTTTTCTCGAGCATTTTACCACAAGGCTACCACCACCCCATCGGCGTCTGTATGTTTCTTTTTTTTTTCTTTTTTTTTTTTGGGGGGGGGGGGGGGGGTGTGAAAAAAAAAACAGAATAAGAAAGAAGTGAAACAGTTTTCATATTGTTCGCAGGTGTGTACGTCATGTCGCCATGGGCAGAAAAAGTGGGCGTCAACATGATGTTTGTGCACTCCGTACGGATGAGTGGTTCCGTGTCATGTTCGCCTGTTACGCCCTGGGGGGGCTGCCTTTACACACACACACACACACACACACACACACACACACACACACACACACACACACAGCGTGATAGAGAGAAAGAAAGAGAGATACATAGGTATACACATACACAGATATATAGACAGAAACACACGCGCACACACACAGTGACAGAGAAAGAAAGAGAGAGAGATGCACACACACACACACACACACACTCTCTCTCTCTCTCTCTCTCTCTCTCTCTCTCTCAAACACACACACACACACACACACACACACACACACACACACACACACACACACAATGCACAATGAGTGGAACCCATGCAACACGGTGAAAGGCCGTAACGCGAACATTGACAAAATCACCAAAACCAAGAAATCAGGCGACACGAGTTCAATGTTTAGTCCAGTTTCTACGTGATAAGTAAGTTCTGCAGCAAACCACAAAGCAAGCCGTTTGTAAGCACCACATTTGTGAAGTAGCTGGTGTGTTTCAATCAGTAAACATCTCAATCAGGATCAAACAGCACACCTTCCGCTGTGGTGAAGTGGTTAACGTCCCGAACTGACATTCCAAACACACCAGAGAAATAATTATGATGATGGTGATTGATATGGATACCTGATACAGCGCCTATCCTAGGTGAGAGACCAACTGGGTTGGTTTGCATGGGGCGATCGTTGCAACGCTAAGTTTGTTTACCGTTAAGAATGTTCCAAAATATATTTAGTTTACCGAGGAGCTAGGGACATTCTCGCCACCGCGAACTTGGAAGAACCTGCAAGCGCTTCAAGGACACCTTGAAGACAAACCTCAAAGCCTGTGACTTAGACATCGCTTCATGGGAAACTGATGCCCTTGACTGCTCTCGCTGGAGGATGTTGTGCTCTAGTGGCATAAAGACGTTTGAAAACAAGAAAACGCTGGTCATTAAAGAGAAGCGTGAGCGAAGGAAGCAGGGCTCAACTTCTGGAGACGTTTTCCCTTGCAACACCTGTAGGAAATGCTGCGCACCCAGAATCGGCCTCTTCTCCCATAAAATTATGAGGACAACCGACAGATAAGCCTGCCTGCTTACGCATCCGTCGGTCCGACGGGAGACTCCATCAGGGACATTCTCCACAATAAGCAAATTTAGTGCTGCTACGTCTTCTTGCGCACACAAACACACACACACACACTCACGCATATATGTAACGCTTTTCGTGTATATCCTTATCGCCTTTAAGTGTTACCCGCAATGTAGGCAGCCATACTCCGTTTTCGGGGGTGTGCACGCTGGGTATGTCATTGTTTTCACCACCCACCCAACACTGATATGGACTACATGATCTTTATCGTGGTTATTTAATCTGCTGCATTTGTATACATATGAAGGGGGTTTAGGCACCAGCAGGTCTGCACAAATGTTGACCAAGGAGTTAGCAAAAATCACCTCCCTTAAGCGCCGAAACCGATTATCGAACTCAGGAAACTCAGGCGAGAATCCAACGCTCTAACCACTGTCGGCTCTCTCCCGCTCCTCAAGTGTCGGGTGTGCTATGGGAACAAATGGAAAGAAAGAAGGGAGGGGACCACATCGTCCAGGATCATCCATTTCACGGATCAACCTCTGGAAGTGTTGCTCAAAGTTACCGACCAACACTGCAGGTACTTTCATAGCTCCCCTCGAGGGACGTTTCAATGGTTTTCGTACACAAGGTCAAAATGATTCAGACAAGCGTCTGTGTATGTGTTTGATCGTCTGATGTATCTTTTACGCTTGCGCACATGTAAAAGATCCATCTGCAACTTGAGAGCGGTCCATGGCAAAATTATGTAGACACTGATAGGGAAACATACAAAGCAGAAAATGGAGTTTTGTTGTTGTTGTTGAATAGGTAGGGTTCTATGCTCTCCGAATATCATACGGACAAATTTTGTTGTCATAGGAATCATAGGAAGAGAGTGCAGTCAGAACTTTATCTGGGATCTTTTTTTTTTTTTTTTTTTTTTTCTTTTTTTTTTTTTTTTTTTTTGAGAAATGATGTGGTCACCTCACCTCTCTCTCTCTTTCTCTCTCTCCATGTCAAAAACCCATTGTTACCCATTCTGTTGCAAAACGAAAGCTTCAATGTGACCAGATATGGTGCCGTGTTTATTTATTTATTCATTCAAGCATTTAGACAGAGAGATGTTGCCATTTTTATTCTTTTATACGAAAACAGCACTGTTTTATATCTAATTTACAAGTGTGAACAACACGTGCACTCGAACTGTTTAAAGATCAGTGACCTTACATAAGCGTTCTCTCTCTCTCTCTCTCTCTCTCTCTCTCTCTCTCTCTCTCTCCCATGACTATGATTGAGAGGAAAGCGAGGGCAGCGAACTGCCTGTCGTTACAAAAAATGACAAAGGAGGCTGAAAACTTTTATTGAAAAAGTAAAACGGTGACAGAAGAGGGAAGGGAAACTGAAGTCTTCAGTGACAGTAACTGCGTACCATCGATTTCGTAACGCACTAAAAACGAACCTACGCCAAATGAGTTAGCTGTCCTTGACAAAACTTCTTCTTCTTCTGCGTTCACTCGTATGCACACGAGTGGGCTTTTTACGTGTATGACCGATTTTACTCCGCCATGTAGGCAGCCATACTCCGTTTTCGGGGGTGTGCATGCTGGGTATGTTCTTGTTTCCATAACCCACCGAACGCTGACATGGATTACAGGATCTTTAACGTGCGTATTGGATCTTCTGCTTGCGTATACACACGAAGGGGGTTCAGGCACTAGCAGGTCTGCACATATGTTGACCTGGGAGATCGTAAAAATCTCCACCCTTTACCCACCAGGCGCCGTCACCGTGATTCGAACCCGGGACCCTCAGATTGACAGTCCAACGCTTTAACCACTCGGCTATTGCGCCGGTCAATTGACAAAACATATTCGGCAGGAAAATCCCTCATTTTGAACAGAAACCAAACACACATGCAGACTAGAATAAAGTGGGTGACGCTTCACTGTGGCGAGCTAGACGCTCTCCTCACAGAGAGCATCCCAAAGTTCGCATAGAAATATCAAATCAAATCAAATAATTGAATGAACCAAATAAAATTTGGTGTTACCAAAGAAGGTTGTCCTAGACAGTACACTGCACTACTGCATCATCCTTTTGCTTCAGAAAGGCGTCAAGGAGGCATCACTGCGTTCGGACAAATCCATGCACGCCACACCACACCACATCCGCTAAGCAGACGCCTGACCAGCAGCGTAACCAACGCACTTATTCAGGCTTTGAGGGGACGGGGGGGGGGGGAGGGGAAGAGATAGACATAGATAAATAAAATAAATAATGATAATAACATAACAATACTGATAATGATGATGACAATGATAATAGTCAGGCCTTGGGGGAAAATACAATCAAATCAATAAATAGATAAGTAGATAAATGACACGTATATGAATAAATTAAACAACAACAACAATAACAACAATAATAATAATAATAATAATAATAATAATAATAATGATGATGATGATAAAAGATATGAATGAACACACACACACACACACACACACACACACACACACACACACACACATTCACACGTACCACAGATCCCACAGCACAAACACACACACATGCACACACACACACACACACACACACACACACACACACACACACACACGTCTAAAATCACAAAATTATTGTGGATAGATGTTAAGCAAAAGAACGAACGAACGAACGAACACACACACACACACACACACACACACACACACACACACACACACACACACACATTCACACGTACCACAGATCCCACAGCACAAACACACACACATGCACACGCGCACGCACACACACACACACACACACACACACACACACACACACACACACACACACACACACACACACACACACACACACACACACACACACACGTCTAAAATCACAAAATTATTGTGGATAGACGTTAAGCAAAAGAACGAACGAACGAACGCACACACACACACACACACACACACACACACACACACACACACACACACACACACACATGGACAACAGATATGCAACAAGTATGCAGTCTCACTGTTATGAAAGCGCAAACAAAATTAATGTACACAGGCCAAACATTATACCTAAAAGCCCACGAGTGGCAACACATAAACTCATGCACTGAAATAGAAACTGAGTTATGGGGGAAGAAGAAGAAGAAGTATGTATGTGATGCATCTACGTTGCGCGCTTTCTGAAACATGAAGAACTATCTGAATCGGTATTTGACACTGGTGTGGATGCACCTTGTATGGGTGTGCGCGGTCGTGGACAATGCCGAACAGTAGATCAGCCCCTTTAGCGCAGCAAACCTAGTTTCTATAAATACCAAACCGATGTCGGAAGTCAGTTACCGGGCGAAAGGGGAGTTTGAAGTGTTCACTTGCAGTGACTACAAATTGGGACCTGAAGACAGCTCCTGACTGACTGTGGGTTTAATTAGATGCTGTGTCCTAAACTGAACTGTGGGAGTTCCTCAAAGCGTGTCGTTCATGATGGTCAAGTGTGGTGGAGTGGGGCGGATACTGCTGACTATAATAATCTTCTGCCTGGGTTCGGTGTGTGGGTTCGCGGTGGGAAAGCAAACCCGGTGACATCGTCTACGCCTGCGCAGGAAGTGAGGTGACGCTTCCGTGGCGCTCTAAGACGGTGGACAACGAAACGGTGACGGCCGTCAACTGGATCCACGATGGCTCACTGTTTTCTTCCGTCGTGGCCTCCATGGTTCACATTATCACTTCCTAGCCACGGGCGGTAACTCTGCGCGCGTGCGGCACGTGTAGAACGGCGGACTGGTGGTGGAGGGCTTGGCGGCGGACGACTCCGGGAACTACAGCATAGAGGTGAACGTGGCCGCTGAAGGCCTGTTCTGCTCCTACCGGCAGACCTTCACCGTGCAGGTGGGAGGTGGTGATGTTGGTGGTGGGCCCATGGTGGAAGGCAGCCTGAGGGTTAACCAGGTTCCCAAGCGAGGTGGGACGAGGCCTCACAACAATGGAGCATCCGTCTGACCTTCACCTTCCTGGGGCCTCCCCATCAGCTGGAGGTCGTTTGGACCACCCCGGACAGAGACAGCAAGGCCAGCTCAGGTTACGACTCGGGCCGTTTCTACCTGTCTCTGCTTACACCTGTCCGGGGAGGTAACTTCCCGGACATCTGCAACATCAACAACAACAACGAGCATGGCGGCCGCTTCATGACTCTCTCGGCCTCCGTGGTCGTGGACAAGGTGGACGCGAGGCTGTCACTGCCGGAAGCCAATCAGGAGACGCTCCCTGCCGACAACGCCCACCTGCAGGAGAGACTCAGAGACGTGAAAGAAGCTCATGCCAGAGACATGCAGAACGTGTCTCAGTACATGTGAGGCATAGCGGCCAACCACGGAGACCGGGTGGACCACGTGGAACTGCTGTCCAAGAAGACCACAGACATGGGGCACAACGTTGACCTGTCCGGACTCTGCAGCCCAGGGAGCCACGAGGCGATCGATGACACCTGGAGATCCATTGACCAAGGGCGGGACGCTCTGAAGTGCGACAAGAACTTGAACCACGGCTGGTACGGCTTCTACCTGCACGGAGTGGATGCTGTGATACCCACCACCTGCCTGAAGACCGCTGCAACACACATGCCTCCCAGTGGCTGGATCTGCAGTACCAGTCTCTGCCCGACGTGGGGCACGAGGTCACCTCACGTGCGTGTGTTCATTGGTCCTCGGAATGCTGCCATTGGAAATCCACGATCACCGTGCGAAACTGTGGTCATTACTTCGTCTACAAGCTGGAGCCGCTGGCTTACTGCAACTTGGCATACTGCGTGGAGCACTTATCTAAAAATAGTATATACATGTCAGTGTGCGTGGAGCCGCTGAAGTGATGACGTCATCATTTACTGCGTACCCTCATACAGCCTGTACTCAAAATGAAATAACAATTTGGCTTGGAGAGTACTCAGTTTTGGTGGAACTAAATCGTGATGGAAACCGGCCTGGGCTTTTCCCAAATGAAGAATGACAGCAGCCTTTGAGTTGTCAGCGATGGTTAGTGAATTTCGTTTCAGAATGTTATCAACTTCAAGTCATGAAAGCTCTGATTTAATCTGAAGTCAGTATTTAGTTTGAAAACCCGGCCACCGAAAAACACTAAAGGTTTTGGGGATGGGTTAGTGGTTTTAAGATTTCACGTTATATGTCCTAACAGCTCCAAAGTCCGATGTCATGTGAAAACACTGAAATTTTGTTTGTTTGTTTGTTGTTGTTGTTGTTGTTTTTGTTGTTGTTTGTTGTTTTTGTTGTTTTGGTTTGTTGTTGTTGTTGTTGTTGTTTTTACATGCATTGTGTTCACGGCACAATTCTTGATGTGTAAACCCACAAAAACACAAGTGAAAATGTAACGCATGTGTAACCTTCCTAAAATATTTCATCTTTAAAATAGTTTCGGCAATTATCAGATTTTTTTAAACACCCCTTTGCCCGTGCTTTCGATCGTTCTTTCAACGCTCGCTGACAAGACTCATGAGAGTTATTCCCCTTCATAAAAAAAAAATTGATCGATACACATCATGAATGTTGACGATTTCATTGTAACTTATTTGCAAAGAAATGATATTTTACTGATGAAAAATAACTGTATGTACAAATTTAACCCAGTGAACTATAATTATTATGAAAATTGACGGGCGCAATAGCTGAGTGGTTTAAGCGTTGGACTTTCAATCTGAGGGTCCGGGGTTCGAATCACGGTAACGGCGCCTGGTTGGTAAAGGGTGGAGATTTTTCCGATCTCCCAGGTCAACATATGTGCAGACCTGCAAGTGCCTGAACCCCCTTCGTGTGCATACGCACGCAGAAGATCAAATACGTATGTTAAAGGTCCTATAACCTATGTTAGTGTTCGGTGGGTTATGGAGACACGAAAATAAGCAGCATGCATGAACCACGACAGAGTCATCGGCAAGTCGATGTTGGTCGTGTAACGGAAAGAAGAAGAAGCGTGATGACTGGTGACTGGGAGATATATCCATCTCAGGTCTCTCTTTGTTTCTGTGAACAGTTCAGTCGTTTGCTATCGGCCTGTACTGCGCACTGCCCGTCACATTACTTGCTCGGGTGTGTAAACTCTTTGTTTTATGAATTATTTTGAGAAGTGAATGAATATTGTTGAAGTGTAAACTTAGAAAAGAAAAAAAAAGAAAAACAAGTTAATAGAATTTATTTCGATACAAGAACTAATCTATGTTGCTGAAGCTGTTATCTAACGACGGTCATTATGACCAGTTCGTCAGTGGTTGGAACAACATGATAGTATGATGAGAAAGAAATAATGTAATGTGTGTGGTCAAATGTTGAATTATGTTATTACATTTTTATGTGTGTGCCATTTGTTAGGGGGGGGGGGGGAGCGTGAGGGGGGGGCCTGGGGGGGCGTGGTGGTGGTGGTCGGGGGGGTGGGGGGAGGGCTTGTAGATGAAATTGGATTGACCATGAGAATAGTACTGATGTCATTCTTTTTTTTTGGGGGGGGGGGGGAGTGGATGTGGGGGGGGGAGTTTGCGGGAGGGGGGAGGGGTGGCGGGGGGGGGGAGGATATATGAGAACGTATGGTTCACTTTCCCCAGACCCCCATTAAACGATGGTTCTTTGAAAGAGAAAGATTACACATGTTCCAACGGAAACTGGTTAAAACATGTAAAGCTGAGGCAATAAATTGGTGCATGTCTATATTTAAGTTTAGGCGACTATAACAACAAAAAGCAGATCATCACGATTCACACAAGATCTTCACTGGACGAGTGCATAAAGACAAAATCAATGGGGTGTTGTTGTTTTTTTTCCATCTGAGTGAGGGTGTGTGCGTGTTTCAAACACAGTTCTCAGTTACGGACAGACCAAATGGTTCGCATTCTATCAGGCTCTTATTCTAGTGAGCGCATGGTCAGGCACACAAGTGTTGCCTTTTGCGCGGGTACAGGTTCCTTGGTGCATGTACTGTAACACGCCTGTGCGTGCAACCCACACGAACACGCTACTTAGCCATCATAACTGAACAGTAATGTTTGCTGTTCTCACTCACCCCATTTAATACGCCATTGACATTTAATGCAACGACGGATCATAAACGTTCTCTCCCTTTTGTCAAGAACGATTGAGAGGGGGGGATGGAGAGGGGCGGGGCTAGGGGCGGAGGAGGGGGGGGGGGGCAAGTGAGTTCGATTCTAGGTATAGTAACTGGAGCAGCTGAATGGGGTGTGGGGTAGGGTGGGGGGGGTGAGGCAGGGAGTGTTTTGGGGAGGGAGGCGGGGTTCTGTCCCTCAGTATCATTGCCCGGCATCAAATTACATTGTTTACCATCCGTTCCCCCGCCCCCTCCTCCACCTCCTTCACCAGCCCCTGCCTCCACGTCCCTCCACCAAAATCCAGTGCCCCGTTGCGGAGTCAGCCTTTGTGGAGAACAGCTGACAATGGGGGGAAAAATCCCGCTTCATTCAAGTCAGCGTGGTGGTGTCAGTGCAGTTTCTGCGGACCCCCCCCCCCCCCCCCCCCCCCCTCCTCCTCTCACCGTTATTTCCTTGTGGCAATGAAGTTCTTCCTCCCTGTAGAAACACTGGACCCCAAACTGGTTCTTGTGATCTGGTCTGGTCTGATTTACCTGATTTGATTTGCTCTGCTTTGGGTCTGAACTGAACTGATCCTGGTGTGATCTGAACTGATGAAAGGATGACGTCTTATTGAGCAGGTCAGTCGTCATGTTCAACTCGTTTGCTGCAAGTCTGTATCCCGTGATTTTCGTTCCATACTTTGAATTTCTTCCAAAGTGACGACAAAGAAATTTTAAGGCGGTGATGTTGAAGCAGTCACTATGTGTGTGTGTGTGTGTGTGTGTGTGTGTGTGTGCGTGCGTGTTACAGAGACAGAGAGAGACCGAGAGAGGGAGTTTACTATCAGTTATAAATGTCATCACTGGGGCTACTGCTTACGAAACATTGTCATCATGAGGTAGTTCTAAATTCAGTCCTTGAAGACACACAGATTATAAGAGCTACCGGCCAGTCACACACTCATCCTGTCCATCAACAAAAGCAGTATTTCACACAAGACCGGTGCTTCAATGGGGTTCCTCGATATCGCTTTCAATGACAGCCGTGGCATTATCGCCGGTCTGTCACGGGTCGTTATTAAGAACGCAGTTATGATTAGACAGAGTTTATTAATGATCCGTTTCGTTGACAACTCACGGGAATGATTCTGATGGATGGCAATCATTATGATGAATTGGTGAAAATAATTGAGAGTAATGTCCTGTCGTACACGAACACAATAGTGGTCATTGAAACACATCATTCTACAGTCATGACGATGTCATGGAATAGGTTGGCAGAAGGATGAAGTCCTAACGGGAGGACGGGGGAAAGGCGAGACTGTGCTTACCTTTGAGAATTATGATAATAATTTTCATCTCTTCGTTTTCTTCTTCTCCCTTGGTGACAGACAGCTCATACGTTCACTATTATCCACGACTGGGCTGTTTGTTTTTCACCCACATATGGGCAGCCACAACCCGTTTTCTGACGTGAGCATGTTCGGTGTGTTGGTGTTTCCGTACCCCACCCGCGCAATATGAAAAGCTGGTTATTTGGTTAGCTAGGTAGTTAGCTATCAGTTCGTCCGTTCGTTAGTTTGTTTGTTTGTTGGTTGGTTGGTTAGCTAGTTAGTTAGCTATTAGTTCGTTCGTTCGTTAGTTAGTTGGTTGGTTGGTTGGTTGGTTAGCTAGTTAGTTAGCTATTCGTTCGTTCGTTCGTTCGTTCGTTAGTTAGTTAGTTAGTTAGTTAGTTAGTTGGTTAGTTGGTTAGTTAGTTAGTTGGTTGGTTAGTTGGTTGGTTGGTTGGTTGGTTAGTTGGTTGGTTGGTTGGTTGGTTAGTTTAAGAAACAATGAGCCAGGAACATAAAATTCTACAATATCAATAAACCTGCTATACCATGGGGAATATACCATGATGCATGAAAACACTCACACAATCACAATAACACAAAATACATGATCGAAATTATTATTCAACAGAACGACATTAAGTCAGAGCAAACGCGATTGGGTAATGAATTACAATGACATTGATATGCATGAATGACCCTTTTCTACGTCTGTAAGCAAATTCTATCGGATTTTTTTTTTTTTTTTTTTTTTTTTTTTTTTTTTTTTTTTTCTCTTCTTCTGTTTCCTGGCCAATTCATTTCTTTTCATATGGTGAGTGACCAAAGCATCTTGCTGGCGTTTCGAACATTTGCGTCGCCCCGCTTGGCAGTTAATCTCTGTGTTATCGCTTGAAGCGTCAATCTTGTTTGAAGGTTTAGCGCTGTGTAAATTCACATCATCATCGTCATCATCACCATCACCATCATCATCATCACCATCATCATCACCACCACCACCATCATGATCCTCCTCTTCCACCTCCTCGCCATCAACATCATTATCATCATCTCCATCATTGTTATTATCATATGATCATCATCATCATCATCAGCAATAGCAATAGTAGCAGTAGTAGCAGTAATATCATCATTCTAATTATGATGAAGATGATGATGATGATGATTGTGGCAAGCCCTATCTCCAAAGTAGCTTGATGGTCTTATTCGGGAGAAAGGGAAAAGGGTTGAGGCAAGAGATGGGGGTGAAATCAGTTTAACATCGACAAGAAACTGACATTTTTACTTTCGCATGCCAGCGCACAAAGACCAGAAATAATATGATTCGCATGATTTATTTATTGAAGCACATTGCCTCGAACAATCTCCCTCTGTCCTCTCTGTCTCTCTGTCTCTGTCTGTCTCTGTCTCCGTCTCCGTCTCTCTCTCTCTCTCTCTCTCTCTCTCTCTCTGTATATATATATATATATATATATATATATATATATGTGTGTGTGTGTGTGTGTGTGTGTGTGTGTGTGTGTGTGTGTGTGTGTGTGTGTGTGTGTGTGTTGAACATAAAAAATAAATAAATAAAGAGCACATTAAGTGGCAGTTACAGAACAATCTGTTTTGAGATCGTGGAGTGAGAGAGGGGGAAGCAGAGAGAGAGAGAGAGAGAGAGAGAGAGAGAAAGAGATTTACCTGAGTATATATATATATATATATATATATATATATATATATATATACCTGAAGAGACAGAGGTGGAGTGTGATCACTTTGCATTGGTCCTTTTGTGGCAGGTTTGGAAAGTTTGCTTGAAAACAGTCAGTCTATACTTTAACCTACTAGTATATCTACCGTTGCCCATGTCTCTTTGCCACAAGAGTGGCTGGATATATGTTTGCCTTGCGCGTGTTGTGTGTGATTCTTCTGTTAGGTGTGGCGTTTGTGATAAACGTGTAGTTGGTGATTAAGGAGGTGAGAATGTATATAATTATATGAACGTTTTTCGGTAATACAGGCCGTGTTCTGGTGGCGACAAGATGTTTTCTGAGTTCTTTTCTCTTCTTCGTTTTTTTGGGTTTTTTTTTTTTTGTTTTGTTTTGTTTTTTGTTGTTGTTTTTTCTTTTACATTCCTAATATTTTGTTTGTTATATCCTCTTTCTATCATATTTTCTCTCTTTTAAGTTCGTTGTCTAAGTTTTGTTATTGTCTCGGTTTTTTTTTTGTTTGTTTGTTTGTTTGTTTTTGGTTGTTGTTTTTTTTTTTATTGGTTGTTTTTTTGTTTGTTTTGTTTGTTGTTGTTGTTGTTTTTTTTGGGGGGGTTGTTTTTTTTACTGTATCATTAAGTAAGTTTCAAAGGTTCATTTCTTTTGTTATTTACGCCTCAAAGTGTTTATCTTGTGTGAATCCCATGGTGGTGCTTGGCCACCACTCCTCCTTATCCACTTTGGGTTTGTGACACTCTTCACAGGCTTCGCCTCCAAATACCGGGATCTCAAAGGCTGAAAACCAAAGTGACGATAGTCTACTTTTTCTTCTTCTCCTCCTCCTTCTTCTTCTTCTTCTTCTTCTTCTTCTTTTTCTACTTCTTCTCCTTCTTCTTTTCTCCTCCTCCTCCTCCTCCTCCTCCTTCTTCTTCTTCTTCTTCTTCTTCTTCTTCTTCTTCTTCTTCTTTTTCTTCTTCTTTCGGGTATATCCAGGGTTGATATTTGAAGGTGCGGACGCTAAAATAAAACAAAGAAACAAACAGATAAACAAAGACAACAATGAATGGCTGGAACAGATAACAGCTATATTAACGAAAGCCTCAATAACCGCTCACAGCTTTCTCCTCGTCCTGTGTGCCGTGCATGTCACACACTAGCTCTGCATTAACACGAAAGAGAAATCAATGCCAATGTTATGAGGCGGTCTGGACTGAGAATGAGATAAATTGTTATTAACAAGGAGATAGACATAGATGAAAAGGGGGAACTTACTTGTGACAAGTGGTTGGGAAAGAGCCAATGGGCTGTGAAGAGAGAGAAGAGACACAGAGAGAGGGAGAGAGAGAGAGAGGCTCCGGGTATCTTTTGTTTCATTAGTTGTATGTCGTTTATTGCCTGTGGTTCTGTCATCTTGAGGGCCATGGGGCAGGCTGTATCAGTGTGTGTGTAGTGAAGGATGTGGCCGAGGTCCTATCTCAGCTAATAATCACGGGAGTGGCTTCAAATCAAAACTATACCATTACGTTATCCCATTTCAAATTTCCGGTATCTTTACCTTTTATCTTGCAACTACTGTGCTTGTAAA
>NC_134898.1:39147112-39159612 GCF_041734735.1 Babylonia areolata | reverse complement strand
CTCATCCCCAGCACCTCCCAACCTCGTACAACCTCTCCCCCCCCCCCCCCCGCCCCGCCCCCACTGCTACCTACCCACCCACCCCCCTCCACCTCCCCTAACCCCAGCCTCCACTGCCTCCCCCATCAGCCTAACTCACACATTGTCATCAAAGTCGCTGCACCCATGCAGTTCCCGAAGAAAACACAGTTCTCATTGTTCTCTTTGTTCTTCACTTGAACGACCCTCTGTGATGACAAGCGAGCCAAGTGATCAGTAATGAGTGGAGAAAGTCGTCTGCACTGGGCTGATAGTGCCCGCGCGCACACACACACGCGCGCGCGCGCGCGCGCACTCACACACACGCACGCGTACGCATACACACACACGTGTAGGGTATATATATATATACATATATAAAGGGTCTCTGTGTGCGTGTCCATGTCAATATATGATTGTTCAGGTTCGGGATTTAGTGGTGTTTCGTCAGTCCAAGACGATACTTGTAAGTGAAATGGAGAGACTCTCTCTCTCTCTCTCTCTCTCTCTCTCTCTCTCTCTCTCTCTCTCTCTCTCTCTCTCTCTCTCTCTCTCTCTCTCTTCGTGTGTGTGTGTGTGTGTGTGTGGCTTTCTCTATCAGTCTCTTTCTGTGTCTCTCTCTTTGTCCTTTTCGTTGCCTCTCTTTGTCTCTGTCTGTCTCTCACTCTCTCTCTCACTCTCTCTCTCTCTCTCTCATTCTATCTATCAAGATGCACAACTGATTATCACATAGTTTCGTCTTGTTGTCAATACTGCTTCGGGGACTCGATTTTTTTTTTTTTCATTTCAGTACATTATCATTATTGTCTTATGTCAAAAACGCATCCAGTCAAATTTCACTCTCAAGTAGTGTGGACTGTCAGTTTGCGTTACATCGTTTAAAGTAAACAGCTGGGGATGATTTGAAGGCAGGTTTTATTGTTGCTGAGTTGCGTTTGGTCTTTCTCTCGGTTGACAGAAGACCCCGTTTTCCAATCTTCGTTGGACGTTGTTTACTCACTTCCTGGATAGCTGCAACTGCCTTTTCTTTAGTTCTCCTTTTTAAATCTTAATCTTTTTTTTTTTTTTTTTTTTTACATTTCGCTATTTTACAAAACAACAACAAACTTGGAAAGCAATTGAAAACATACACGTAATCGCTGCTTACTTGGATTGAGTGATTCCAGTACATCATAGTTTCGATGAGAAGCAAACACGATGTTAAAAGATCTCAAACATGAGTAAAGATTTGACAAGGTTTTTTTTGTTTTGTTTTTTCACAACTGCGGAATATGACAAATTTGTGTGTTTCTTGACATGCGTGCACACACACACACTCTCACACACGCATACACACACACACACACGCACGCTGTGCACGCACGAACGCTCGCACACACACACACATATATACACGCGCGCACGCGCGCGAGAACGCACGCACGCACACACAGACACATACACAGGCACACACACAAACACAGAAACAGACAGAGACACACAGACACAGACACACAGACACACACACACACACACACACACACACACACACACAACACACACACACACACATACTCTCTCTCTCTCTCTTTCTCTCTCTCTCTCTCACGCATGCACACACACGCGCGCGCTGTGCACGCACGAACGCTCGCACACACACACACACACACACACACACACACACACACACACACACGCACGCACACACAGACACACACACAGGCACACACACAAACACAGAAACAGACACACAGACACAGACACAGACACACAGACATACAGACGCACACACACACACGCGCGATCAGAACGTTTTTCTGTACATCTATAGTGTTGCTGAACAGTTTCAGTTTCAGTTTCACTTTCTCAAGGAGGCGTCACTGCGTTCGGACAAATCCATACACGCTACACCACATCTGTTGAGCAGATGCCTGACCAGCAGCATAACCCAACGCGCTTAGTCAGGCCTTGAGTGCATGCTTACATATTTGTGTACCTATGAAAGTGGATTTCATTTTACGTAATTTCGCCAGAGGACAACACTCTCGTTGCCATGGGTTCTTTTTCAGTGCGCCAAGTGCGTGCTGCACACGGGACCTCGGTTTATCGTCTCATCCGAAAGACTAGACGCTCAGTTTGATTTTCCAGTCAAACTTAGGAGAAAGGGCGAGAGCGGGATTCGAACCCACACCCTCACGGACTCTCTGTATTGGCAGCTGAGCGTCTTAATCATTCTGCCACCTTCCTCCTGCTGAACAGACTCCCCCATCTGACTCCCCGCCGCAGGACCACCTGGAACCAGTGCCTGTCCACACCTTCCAGCAGCTGACGTCAGTCACCTGGGTCTCCGTGACACCCCCTCCACCCCCACACTACCCCCCACCCCTCACCCCTCACCATGGCAGTGCCATCCCACAGTCTGCCAGTGATGCCGACAGTGCTGCTGGTCTTTCTCTGCTCCCTACCTGTCCACTGTTTCTCCCCACAGGTGAGTCCTCTGGCACCACTTCAGCACCAGCGACAAACACCACTACCACTACTACCACCGACAACATCAAATATCAAAGGACCCCGCTACCACAAACAACATCAACATCAACATCAACATCAAAGAGCACCACTACAACCACCAACATCAGCGACAAACAACGCTACTACTAACATCAAGAACATCAACATCAACATAAACAACACTACCCACTACCACCTACATAGCAGGCATCCTTCAGTCTCGGAAGACTATGGAGTTGCGCTCTAGGTGTTTATTCAGGTACAGCGTCGGGTGTGGCTGGCCAGTCCGACGCGGGAATGACAGTCCCTGTGGAAGAGTGCTCAGATGAAGTCTGACGCTGGTCTGTCTGCCTGGGCTGCAGCCTTTCTTCTCATTCTCTTTTCCTCGTGCTGCTGAGCGAGTGTCTCTTCGAACTTGGAAAGACCTTTCTGCACAGTCTGTCTCTAGGCTGACCGTTCGAGGGCTGTTACTTCCCAGTTGTTCTGGTCGATGTTCAAGGCTTTTAGGTCACTCTTGCACACATCTTTGAATCGCAGCTGTGGTCTGCCTGTGGGACGTTTTCCCTGCACAAGTTCTCCGTAGAGGAGGTCTTTAGGGATCCGTCCGTCGTCCGTGCGCACGACATGGCCGAGCTAGCGCATACATCTCTGTTTCAGCAGCGTGTATATGCTGGTGCATCCAGCTCTTTCCAGGACAGTGTTGTTGGGGACCTTGTCCTGCCAGGTGATGTTCAGAATGCGTCGGAGGCTACGCATGTGAAAAGCATTGAGCTTTCGCTCTTGTCGGGCATGCAAAGTCCAGGACTCGCTGCCGTACAGGAGGGTGCTCATGACGCAGGCTTGCGCTTTGTAGATCTCGATCTTTGTGTGCTCAGTCAGCTTGCTGTTGTTCCATGCTTTCTTTGTCAGTCTGGTCATGGTGGTAGCTGCCTTGCCGACGCGCCTGTTGAGCTCTGCGTCAAGTGAGAGGGTGTCTGAGATAGTTGAGCCCAGATAAACGAAGTCGTGGACGACATCCAGTTCATGGTCATTGATGCTGATGGCTGGGGGAGAGTCAACATCTTGTCCCATGACCTGTGTTTTCTTCAAGCTAACGGTAAGCCCGAAGTCTTGGCAGGCATCATGAGCTGCTGTAGATCCTCGGCTGAGTGGCCGTTACTGCTGCGTCGTCTGCAAAGAGGAAGTCACGCAGGCACCTCAGCTGGACATTAGTCTTGGCTCTTAGTCTGGAGAGGTTGAAGAGCTTTCCATCTGTCCTGGTTCGGAGGTAGATACCTTCAGCTGCTGCACCAACTACAACATCAACATCAAAGAACACCACTACAACACCAACATACACAACAAACATCGCTACCACTAACATCAACATCAACATCAACATCAAACAACACTACCACTACCACCAACAACATCAACATCAAAGAACACTACCACTACCACCAACAACATCAACATCAAAGAACACTACCACTACCACCAACAACATCAACATCAAAGAACACCACTGCCATCACCAACATCAAACAAAGACACGAATATAAACAAAAACTATACACACAGAGACAGCCACAAACAGACAGACAAACATACAGACAGGCCCGCGCGCGCGCGCACATACACACACACACACACACGCACGCACGCACGCACGCATGCACACACACACACACACACGCACGCACGCACGCACGCATGCACGCACGCACCTACGCATGCACGAACGCACACACAGAATCTTAAAGTTAATCAGGAAACAATGATCATGCACAGTAACTATTTTGCTGTGAAATAAGACAAAGATATACACTCGGAAGCCAAAGATTGGTACCGTTACATTTTGTTCGTAAAGAAATTAATTACATTAGCGCGCGCGCGCGCGTGTGTGTATGTGTGTGTGTGTGTGTGTGTGTGTGTGTGTGTGTGTGTGTGTGTGTGTGTGTGTGTGTGTTTCAGGCCACCATGAGGCCAGACCTCCCAGAGGATGACAACAACGACGGTACGAGCCATCTTCACCAGAACGAGTTCTTCGTTAACTACGGCGTGCTTGTCGAAGGGACTCTGCCGGTAAATATCATTTCACACACACACACACACACACACACACACACACACACACACACACACACACACAAACACGCTAGTCAGGCGCCTTGAGTACATGCACATATATTATAGCAACAACAAAAAGAGCATGGAAAATAAAATTTTCTTGTTTTTTTTTTCATCGATCGATGACACGGACAACACACACACCTTGATGGGAATTGCACACGTATCTACAGTACATCAAATAAAAGCATGTAATGACAATGTCATTGGGACATAACTGTTCAGCCTACAAAATATCCATCACGAAAAATAGCATAACAATAATAGAGGAGGGGGGGGAAAGGGAAGGGAAAGAAAGGTGGAAGGAGGAAGGGAGGAGAGGAGGGGAGGGGAGGGGGGCGAGAGAGATTGATATCGATTGAGACAGGGGGGTGAGGAGAGGGGGAGGGGAGAGGAATGATTGTCATCTCACTTTCTCATCAATATTGTAGAGCAGTTTCAGTTTCAGTTTCAGTAGCTCAAGGAGGCGTCACTGCGTTCGGACAAATCCATATACGCTACCCCACATCTGCCAAGCAGATGCCTGACCAGCAGCGTAACCCAACGCGCTAAGTCAGGCCTTGAGAAAAAACAAACAAAAAAACACAATAAAAACAAACCATTTCACTTTTAAAAACAAATGAAAAAAAAAAAGAGAGAAAAATGCACACACACACACAGACACAAACACACACACACACACACACACACACACACACACACACATGCGTGCGTGTAAGTGTGCGTGCGTGCGTGCGTGCGTGTGTGTGTGTGTGTGTGTGCGTGCGTGTGTGTGTGTGTGTGTGTGTGTGTAGATAGTGTGAACAACATTCACTTGGAACGTTGATGTTTGGGAAATTCTTACTTTGATCACATTCGTTGTCAGTTCTTTTTGAACTAAAGAGTTTCTTTTTTTACCAAGTCCATTTGAATACTCGTCTGTAATTTGCACTACTTTCTATTCATTTCAAATGTTCATAAAATCATTGTATTCAAATCTCCATCCGTCTTGTTTCCCACAAACTTACTACGCCCCCCCCCCCCCCCGTCCCCCCTCCTCCCTCCCCCCCCCCCCTCCCTTCTTCTCTCCCCGTGACTTTATTTTTGTAAAGGTATTTACATTTCTGTATTTGTTTTGATTTTGGTAAACATTCAAATATGAAAATTAATACTTTAACCAAAGTGTACAATAAACAGTGTGTGTGCGCGCGCGCGTGTGTGTGCGTGTGTGTGTGTGTGTGTGCGCGCGCGCACGCGCGCGGTGTGTGTGTGTGTGTATGCGTGCGTGCGCAGTGTGTGTGTGTGTTTGTGTGTATGTTTTTTTTGTTTTGTTGTGTGTGTGTGTGTGTGTGTGTGTGTGCGTGTGTGCGTGTGTGTGACATTCAACAGAATTCCCTCCTACTTTCTTTCTTTCTTTCTTTCTTTCTTTCTTTCTTCCAGGTAGAAGACAGCTCTGATGACGACGATGTAGACCTCAACAATGATGTCCCATCTTCTCCTGACTCGGAAGAGGAACCAGAAGACGAAGACGAAGAAGAAGAAGAAGATGGAGAAACAGGAACAGACCACACCCCCTTTCTTCATCACCCCACGGGTCAAAATAACACGACCCCCAAACGCCGACGGAAACGTGGAATTTCCATGATGGACACTGACAAGTTGTGGACCAATGGCATCGTTCCTTACGAATTTGATATGTCCAGATTGTGTAAGTGATCGAAAGCGATTCAGCACCTAGCAACGCTGGGAGTCCTGGAGTAGAAGGAGGAAGGGGGGTGGGGTAGGGAATGTGGGGCTTCGAACCTGATTTGTAATATGCCACACAACAAAAGTACTACTTTAGTAGTAGTAATAGTAGTAGTGATATTAGTAGTGGTAGTAGTAGTAGTAGTAGTAGTAGTAGTAGTAGTAGTGGTGGTGGTGGTGGTGGTAGCAGTAGTAGTCAGTAGTAGTAGTAGTAGTGTCGATAAAATGTGTCTGCGAGCACGTATGTGCGTATGTGCACGCGCTGCTTGTGTATAGTTTGCGTGTTTGTGTATGTGTGTGTGTGGGGGGGGGGGGGGGGGGGGGGGGGGTCAGTAGCCTTCACGATTCCAAAATTAGTAGTAGTAGTAGTAGTAGCAGCAGCATTATTAGTATTATTAGTATCATTATAGTAGTAGTTGTGTCATTATTATCCTTATCCTTATTATTATCATCATCATCATCAACAACATCATTATTATTGTTGTTGTTGTTGCTGCTGCTGCTGCTGTTGTTATCATTGTTGTTGTTGTTGTTGTTTTGTTGTGGTTGCTTTTGTTGTTGTTACGTTCATTGTTATCATTAGACCCTTTGTCGTCATTAAGTAGTAGTTGTTGTTGTTGTTGTTGTAGCTGTAGAAGGCACATTGTTATCATTATGATGATGATGATGATGATGACGATGATGATGCTGATAATGATGATGATGATTATTATTATTATCATCATTATTATCATCAGCAGCAGCAGCACAACCGCCACCATCATCATCATGACTAATACCCGACTCTGTGTGTGTCTTGAACGTCCCTTTGACAGCGGAGGGCTATGTGAGGAATATCAAGGGGACCATAGCAATCATGGAGAGATACACGTGCATTCGCTTCGTGCCCTGGAACAGCACGACCAAAGCGCTGTATGGACTGGCCAACGACGGACGACTGCTGTTCACGGATCAGTATGAAAAAAACTCCACACAGACACACACACACACACACACACACACACACACACACACACACACATACACTTACACACACACGCACTAAATTCGGCACCAGCAGCACATTCAAGACAAATTACAAGTCTAATGTACAGACTTCGTTTAAATACCTTTCGTACAAAATTTTCTAAAAATATAAAATGTATATGCGGTAAGCAAATAACTGTAAGCCATCTACTCATTCATTGTCCGAGAATAAGACAGTTAATTCCAAAAGATGTAGTTGATGACTTTTCTTCCAATATTTCAATAGCCACTGAAAAGATTTTAAATGATTATTCAGTACTTAAAATGTTTTCAGAAATTTTAAACTCCAGCCCAGTTGGTATCCTCCTTTGATGAATTATAATTAATGCTGTTATTTATATTTTGTAGGTTAATACTTGTTGATATGCATATACATATTCTCCTTCCTATGACACCTCATTCAATACACACCACAATCTCTTTAGACTTTTTCTTATAATATACTTTTCCTCTGATACATAACATGAACACTTTTTTTTACACTAATATTTACATGCATTCCCTTTCCTTTATCCACTACTTTACTCCTTTTCGTCTAAAAACACTTATAGTGAATAGACGTTAAACTGAAGAAAACACGCACGTGTGCGTACGCGCACACACACACACAGACAGACACACGCTCGCGCGCGCGCACGCACACACACACACACACACACACACACACACACACACAGGGAGAACATCCGTGTTTGTGTTTGGAGGGTTGCATGTGTGCATGTGTGTTTATGATAGAGAAAGCGAGGGGGGAGGGGGGGGGGGAGTGAGAGAGGCGGATAGTCAGAGAGGCAAACGGGCAGACAGAAAGACAGACACACAGACAAATGAACAGTATCTCTAAAACAATCAATGAAACTTCAGTTTAAAGTTGACTAATATTAGGGAGGTTGTGCAGACCCACTTTCGTCGGATTTTCGTCGGGACTCCCCGCTTATTTTTAGCTAGAACCGGGTGCGCATGTGCGTCTCCATTGCCGGTTTTTCTTGGTCACCGAAATGCCAAAATTTCGTAGTTGAAATCGCCAGTTCCGACAAAAGGATTTTGAACTATTTCGGTGAGTGTTTTTGCAAATTTACAAGTTATTTTTCGTTTTATAATTACACTAGTTATTTGCTTTAATCTTCTATGTTTACTTTGAGCGTGTTTCTTGTCAAAGCTCTGTCATACAAGTATTCGAATTGATCTATTTAAAAATCAACACTGAGCCTCATCTGGATTCGACTTTGGAGAGACTTGACACACGGAATGTCAGTTTGAAGCATCATTTTATCCACAATATGTGTCTGTGTGTCCGTGGTAAACTTTTACATTGCCATTTTGTCTGCAAATACTTTGTCAGTTGACACCAAATTTGGCATAAAAATAGGAAAAATTCAGTTCTTTCCAGCCATCTTGTTTAAAACAATATTGCACCTCTGGGATGGGCACACACACACACAAAAAATGAAGCCTAATTATATGCAAACTGCATTTACTGTTATATTTATATTTTTTGTTTTCTCAAAAATTGGCACTTTGATCTGATATTCTGACCCAACAACAAGAGCAGTCATTATTATCATTTTTTGTTCAAACAGGAACTTCTTTTGCTAAGCATGGAAGTTTTATTTATTTTGCAAACGTTTTGGTGCAGAGAGTAAAGAAGGGAAATTACTCTGTAATTAATGCTAGGGGACTTAATTTGCTTTAAACTGATCTTTCTCATCTTAAACATTACATTTTGAAATTATACTCAATACATAAAAAGCTTGGATTTTTTTAAAGCGTATCACTAGTGAGTCTTGAAGGCCTTGCCTCTCTTGTTGTTGTTTGGTTCAGTCTGTACAAATAAACTGTTGTGATAGATCTCTGTCGAAAAGTTGTCCGAAGAGAGGCGGTGCACACCCAGAAAAGCCAGTTTGCTACAGTGGTGGGCTGCCCATGACGTCATTTGACCTTTTTTTTTCCCGCGCCACAAACGACGAAATGTTCCTGACGAAAGCGCGTGCACTATCTCCCAGTTGACATGTTAATTTCTTTGTTCCTTCTTATACTCTTTTTGCATCTTTCTTTGGACGATGAATATTAGGTCTTTGTGACTTGAATAGCATGCAGTTCAAAATCCCATGAGTGCTTTAGAACGTTTATAGTGCATGGTGCATAGTGACGTCACTGATGACGTCATCAGAAGAAGGGAAATAACTCTGGAAGGCTGAAAATTCATACAGTTTATCTAGAGTGGTATATTTCTAGGCTATGTTCTCAGTTTGAGGCTTTTTATTTTGGATATTGTTTAATGACTTGAAACACCACTTTCTACTGTTTTTTTTTTCGCACTGAAGGGGTTCAAATCAACAGTGCTGCCCACTAAGAAAAACGAACGAAAGTAAGAAAGAAACTGACACACAGGGAAAGATGGATAAATATATGCACACACAGAGGAGCGCAGAACACGTACAAAATCCTACACAGTTTCTACATGATTGCGGGAATTCTTGCATGCACGTGGAACTTCGTAAAACTCTGGATGGTTGGGTGGGTTGATTGGCTAGCTAGACAGCTGACTTACTGACCAGCTGATCGACTGGGGAGGTACCCGTAAAGTCGACAGCTCATTGCGTCGACAGCTCATTGTTCTATTTTCATTTTTGAAAAGGTGGATTTTGTCCTCCAATTGTAAATTCTTATTTGTGCTATGTTCACTTTTGGAATGCTGAATGGCGACAAACGTCCTTCATTATTGACCACATCCTCTACACACCATCCTGTATCTATACTTAGACTACATCCTCTAAACTACATCCTGTATCTATAGCCAGACTGCATCCTCTAAACTACATCCTGTATCTATACCCTGACTATATCCTCTAAACTACATCCTGTATACCCAGACTACATCCTCTACACATCCTGTCCACGCAATGAGCTGTCGACGCAATGACATGGACCCATCGACTGACCAGTTAATTGATTTATTCGTTCGTTCTTTCTTTCAATAACCGTGCAGTGGTGGTTGTTCGTCGCATATTGGCAACAACTATGAGCAGTTTAAAACCGGACAGATCACCGAATGCTGTCATCCTGTGAGTATTCAATGCTATTCTGTCTGCATGTCTTTTGTGTCTGCCACTGTGTCTGTCTCTGTGACTGACTCTGCACTCTGTCGCTGTCTGTCTGTTGCTCCATCTCAGTTTCAGGATGATTATCTGTTTGATGGACTGTCTGTCTGTCTGTCTGTCTGTTTGTTAGAATGTCTGTCTGTGAGTTTGTCTGTCAGAATGTCTGTCTGTTAATGTGTGTGTGTATCTCTCTCTCTCTCTCTCTCTCTCTCTCTCTCTCTCTCTCTCTCTCTCTCTCTCTCTCTCTCTCTCTCAAAATACCTCGAGTAAACCCACATGACATCCAAATACTTTCCTCAGATGACGAACGACCAATGATTTCCCAAGCTAAAATACCTGACACAGGTTCACGATTTGCGCCAGAAATCAGCCATCTCATCAAACTAGATGTAATACCACCGCTATTCATATAATTATGCTGTATATTGTCATCTTTGTCGATGTGTTGGATGGTCGCGTAGACAGGTATTAATTTTGTTTGTTTAATTTTCTTCTATTAATGATTTATTGGAATTGATATGTGAATTCAGTTGACATCGCCATTTGTGTATGATACTGATTTGTACCCCCTTGACATAAGGGCTATTGGCTGTTGTCAGTAAAAATGTGTCAGTGTCACTCTCTCTTTCTCCCCCCCCCCCCTCTCTCTCTCTCTCTCTCTCTCTCTCTCTCTCTCTCTCTCTCTCTCTCTCTCTCATTAACTCAAAGCAACTAACAACACCCCAAGATTCAATGTGTCAAAATATGTTTTTCATGCTATGAACAGGAGAGGCGAAAAATGAAAATTTAGAATGTCAGAAATATTGTCATCATAACATTGGGCATTATCATTTTTTCTCGCTTCACTGTAACTGTGGTTTGATATTCACTTGCTCTTTTTGACCACATCCTGATCCCAGTCCTCTTTGTATGGTGGCCCAGAGCTGATGTACATAAAAATATTTCTGAGTTCTGAGTTCGAATCAGACCTGTTTGTTTATTCCTTTGTGTAACTCGACAGTTAATTTTATGTTTGATTGTAAATCTTATGATGTTTTAAGAAGCAAATGTGTGATTTTATATATATATATATATATATATATATATATATAATTTGCAAAAAAGAAAGGATCTCTTTAGCATGTTAACATAAGATGATCACGAGGTGATCATATCAGTATCAGTATCAGTATCAGTATCAGTAGCTCAAGGAGGCGTCACTGCGTTCGGACAAATCCATATACGCTACACCACATCTGCCAAGCAGATGCCTGACCAGCCGCGTAACCCAACGCGCTTAGTCAGGCCTTGAGAGACTTTGAAGATAAGGCAAAGATCACTTCAAACAGATACAAACTGCGTGTTCAAATAGATTTGACATTTTCGTCTGCAGCCAGTGTTGGAATCTGTTGTATTGACAGATGAATGAACTTAGTTATTATGTGTGTTGTGTGGTCTGTTGTTTGCTACCATTTTTCCCCAAAGAAAGAACTTTTGTTTCAGTATTACCTTTCACTATTTTCATTCGTTTGTTCTAATGTTTTGCTATGCAATGAAAGTATTGTGAAGCAAAATTCACCCATGTCATAACGACCTCATGGACGATTACATGAAAGTGTCAAAGCGTCAAACGTCTCACTCTGTCTCTCTCTCCCTCTGTGTGTGTGTGTGTGTGTGTGTGTGTGTGTGTGTGTGTGTGTGTGTGTGTGTGTGCTCGCGCGCGCGTGTGTGCGTGTGTGTGTTACTCGCTTCCGTTCAGTGCAGATGTGAGCGATGTTGTGTCTCTCAGTTTGACGCTGTGTTATACTCGTACATTATACATGTATTAAGTATTCAGTATAAATGCATTTATATGCGTAGCTGTTTGTGTGTCTCTTAGAACAACGGCAGATGTGTAAGTCGGCCAAAGTGCTAATATCTTCACCGTTGGAAAATAAAGATTCATTCATTCATTCATTCATTCTCTCTTTCTCTCTGTGTTATGCATATCGCTCATTTTAATGATACTGTTTGTCACATGTGTACGGTTGACTGAGAACCTCCCTCACCCTCCAT
>NC_134898.1:39129612-39134612 GCF_041734735.1 Babylonia areolata | reverse complement strand
ACCAGCAGCCAGGTGGCCGCCGACTGTCCCTACAGCTGTAACACCTGTACAGGTAGGCTGGTGCTGTGTCCCTCTGTTACCAATGTAACGTTTAAAGGGAACACCAAGTCATGATAAAGTTGGTAGGCTGGTGCTGTGTCCCTCTGTCACTAATGTAACGTTTAAAGGGAACATCTTGTCATGTTAAAGTTGGTAGGCTGGTGCTGTGTCCTTCTGTCACTAATTCAGTTTCAGTTTCAGTAGCTCAAGGAGGCGTCACTGCGTTCGGACAAATCCATATACGCTACACCACATCTGCCAAGCAGATGCCTGACCAGCAGCGTAACCCAACGCGCTTAGTCAGACCTTGTCACTAATGTAACGTTTAAATGGAACACCAAGTCATGATAAAGTTGGTAGGCTGGTGCTGTCTCCCTCTGTCACCAATGTAACGTTTAAAGGGAACATCTTGTCATATTAAAGTTGGTAGGATGGTGCTGTGTCCCTCCGTCACCAATGTAACGTTTAAAGGGAACATCTTGTCATGTTAAAGTTGGTAGGCTGGTGCTGTGTCCACCGTCACCAATGTAACGTTTAAAGGGAACATCTAGTCATGTTAAAGTTGGTAGGCTGGTGCTGTGTCCCTCTGTCACCAATGTAACGTTTAAAGGGAACATCTTGTCATGTTAAAGTTGGTAGGCTGGTGCTGTGTCCCTCTGTCACCAATGTAACGTTTAAAGGGAACATCTAGTCATGTTAAAGTTGGTAGGCTGGTGCTGTGTCCTTCTGTCACCAATGTAACGTTTAAAGGGAACATCTTGTCATGTTAAAGTTGGTAGGCTGGTGCTGTGTTCCTCTGTCACCAATGTAACGTTAAAAGGGGACATCTTGTCATGTTAAAGTTGGTAGGATGGTGCTGTGTTCCTCTGTCACCAATGTAACGTTTAAAGGGAACACCAAGTCATGATAAAGTTGGTAGGCTGGTGTTGTGTTCCTCTGTCACCAATGTAACGTTTAGAGGGAACATCTTGTCATGTTAAAGTTGGTAGGCTGGTGCTAAGTCCCTCTGTCACCAATGTAACGTTTAAAGGGAACATCTTGTCATGTTAAAGTTGGTAGGCTGGTGCTGTGTTCCTCTGTCACCAATGTAACGTTTAAAGGGAACATCTTGTCATGTTAAAGTTGGTAGGCTGGTGCTGTGTTCCTCTGTCACCAATGTAACGTTTAAAGGGAACATCTTGTCATGTTAAAGTTGGTAGGCTGGTGCTGTGTTCCTCTGTCACCAATGTAACGTTTAAAGGGGACACCAAGTCATTAAGTTGGTAGGGTGGTGCTGTGTCCCTCTGTCACCAATGTAACGTTTAAAGGGGACACCAAGTCATTAAGTTGGTAGGGTGGTGCTGCGTCCCTCTGTCACCAATGTAACGTTTAAAGGGAACACCAAGTCATGATAAAGTTGGTAGGCTGGTGCTGTGTCCCTCTGTCACCAATGTAACGTTTAAAGGGAACATCTTGTCATGTTAAAGTTGGTAGGCTGGTGCTGTGTCCCTCTGTCACCAATGTAACGTTTAAAGGGAACATCTTGTCATGTTAAAGTTGATAGGCAGGTGCTGTGTCCCTCCGCCACCAATGTAAAGTTTAAAGGGAACACCAAGTCATGTTAAAGTTGGTAGGCTGGTGCTGTGTCCCTCTGTCACCAATGTAACGTTTAAAGGGAACACCAAGTCATGATAAAGTTGGTAGGCTGGTGCTGTGTCCCTCTGTCACCAATGTAACGTTTAAAGGGAACACCAAGTCATGATAAAGTTGGTAGGCAGGTGCTGTGTCCCTCCGCCACCAATGTAACGTTTAAAGGGAACACCAAGTCATGTTAAAGTTGGTAGGCTGGTGCTGTGTCCCTCTGTCACCAATGTAACGTTTAAAGGGAACACCAAGTCATGATAAAGTTGGTAGGCTGGTGCTGTGTCCCTCTGTCACCAATGTAAAGTTTAAAGGGAACATCTTGTCATGATAAAGTTGGTAGGCTGGTGATGTGTCCCTCTGTCACCAGTGTAACGTTCAAAGGGAACATCTTGTCATGATAAAGTTGGTAGGCTGGTGCTGTGTCCGCCGTCACCAATGTAACGTTTAAAGGGAACACCAAGTCATGATAAAGTTGGTAGGCAGGTGCTGTGTCCCTCCGCCACCAATGTAAAGTTTAAAGGGAACATCTTGTCATGATAAAGTTGGTAGGCTGGTGCTGTGTCCCTCTGTCACCAGTGTAACGTTCAAAGGGAACATCTTGTCATGATAAAGTTGGTAGGCTGGTGCTGTGTCCCTCTGTCACCAGTGTAACGTTCAAAGGGAACATCTTGTCATGATAAAGTTGGTAGGCTGGTGATGTGTCCCTCTGTCACCAGTGTAACGTTCAAAGGGAACATCTTGTCATGATAAAGTTGGTAGGCTGGTGCTGTGTTCCTCTGTCACCAATGTAACGTTTAAAGGGAACACCAAGTCATGATAAAGTTGGTAGGCTGGTGCTGTGTCCCTCTGTCACCAGTGTAACGTTCAAAGGGAACACCAAGTCATGATAAAGTTGGTAGGCTGGTGCTGTGTCCGCCGTCACCAGTGTAACGTTTAAAGGGAACACCAAGTCATGATAAAGTTGGTAGGCTGGTGCTGTGTCCCTCTGTCACCAATGTAACGTTTAAAGGGAACACCAAGTCATGATAAAGTTGGTAGGCTGGTGCTGTGTCCCTCTGTCACCAATGTAACGTTTAAAGGGAACACCAAGTCATGATAAAGTTGGTAGGCTGGTGCTGTGTCCCTCTGTCACCAATGTAACGTTTAAAGGGAACACCAAGTCATGATAAAGTTGGTAGGCTGGTGCTGTGTCCCTCTGTCACCAATGTAACATTTAAAGGGAACACCAAGTCATGATAAAGTTGGCAGGCTGGTGCTGTGTCCCTCTGTCACCAATGTAACATTTAAAGGGAACACCAAGTCATGATAAAGTTGGTAGGCTGGTGCTGTGTCCCTCTGTCACCAATGTAACGTTTAAAGGGAACACCAAGTCATGATAAAGTTGGTAGGCTGGTGCTGTGTCCCTCTGTCACCAATGTAACATTTAAAGGGAACACCAAGTCATGATAAAGTTGGTAGGCTGGTGCTGTGTCCCTCTGTCACCAATGTAACGTTTAAAGGGAACACCAAGCCATGATAAAGTTGGTAGGCTGGTGCTGTGTCCTTCTGTCACCAATGTAACGTTTAAAGGGAACATCTTGTCATGTTAAAGTTGGTAGGCTGGTGCTGTGTCCCTCTGTCACCAATGTAACGTTTAAAGGGAACACCAAGTCATGTTAAAATCGTCACCCCTGTTGCATTGCACATTGTTATCATGGACAGGGAGCTTTGTTCCTTAAAATCAGACAAGGCACACCATTTCAGACCAATGCTCCTTTAAAGTTATGTGCCTTGCATATTTTCAGACATGTAACATTTTAAGTGTTGCATATTTGCCCCGCCATGTAGTGAGCCATACTCTGCTTTCGAGGTTGTGCATGCTGGGTATGCTCTTGTTTCCACAACCCACTGAACGCTGACATGGATTACAGGTACTTTAATGTGCGTATTTGGTTTCCAGCATGCACACACGAAGGGGGTTCAGGCACTACTATGTCTGCACATATGTTGACTTGGGAGATCGGAAAATTCTCCACCCTTAACCCGCCAGGCGCGACGGGGATCGAACTCAGGAAACTCAGGCGAGAATTCAGCACTGTAACCATTTGACCACCACACTGTATCACTTTGTTTCAATGTTTGTTGGCCTGGGGAAATGAAATGAAATGAAATTATGGTGCTTAGAGCCTCGCCGACCACTAAGGCCATCTCAAGGCTATCGCCACGTTAATAACTACTACAAGGGTAAAAAACAATTAAAACGATTCACCACTTCAAACTTTCCACTCAAAGTTTTTAAAAAAAACTTCCACAGTTTAAAACCTTCAAATCTGATTAAAAATGTTCACTTCTTTCAAGAAGTCCATCAGCTCCCACGGAGGGACATCACGAAACAAGGTCTTCAAAGAAACCGCCGTGTAATGTCTGTGTCTAACGTCATGCAGATCCCAACAGTCAAGGAGCACCTGTTTCACGGTGAGAGGCTCATCACAGGGAATACATCGAGGGGCCTCTTCCCCCTTTAACAAGTAAGAATGAGTAAAAAAAGGTGTGCCCCGCATGCAGTCTGCACAGCACAGACTCCTCCTTTCTGTTCTTCACCCCTGAATGGAGGGTCTCTTTTAAGTCTGGACGGATCTGGAAGAACTTGTTGTCCGTCTGGGTGTTCCACTCCTCTTGCCAAAGATCCTCAACATAAGTGTTCACCTTCCGCTTCTGGGGATATCATTCAGATATCTTGAAGCAGATCTTATCGACACCACCACCATCATCATCATGATCGTCAGGTATAATGGCATTTATCGACACAGCGGAGTGTATGTGCAGGACCTACCCATGGCACAGGAGAGTGTGTGGACATAGCCAGTGACTGTCAGCCCCACCTGTGTCCCACTTACTCCCAAGCCAAGCGGTCTGACTGCTCCTTCACCTGTCGACTTTGTCCAGGTGATTGTCACGTGTGCTGGATTCTCTCTCTCTCTCTCTCTCTCTCTCGCTCGCTCGCTCGCTCGCTCGCTCTCTCTGTATGTGTGTGTGTGTGCGCGCGCGCGCTCGCGCCAGTTGTGCGTGTAATTACACATTCAATTCACCCCAAAAATGTGCCGCACTTTGACTCAGTTGTTAATAAGACCTCTTGAAAGAAATGATTATATAACGTGGATCCATAGATTACAAATATGGAATGCAGTGCATGATTATGTAAAGACCGAATGAAAAGGAATGTCTTTGTCATTGTTGCTGCAGAGTTTTGTGGAGACATCATCCAGCTGACGAGGTCTAACCCAGTCCGTGTCATCACGTCCCCCAACTTCCCCAGTTCCTACAGCAACAACCAGGACTGCTTCTGGCAGATCACGGTA
>NC_134898.1:39059612-39127112 GCF_041734735.1 Babylonia areolata | reverse complement strand
CCTCCCCCACCACCTCTCACTCTCTCTCTGTCGTGTTGATTAAGTGTTTGTCAGTTGTTGTTTTCTGCATTGCGCTAGTGTCTTTTCGTCGGTTTGCATCTCTCTCTCTCTCTCTCTCTCTCTCTCTCTCTCTGTCTCTCTCTCTCTCTCTCTCTCTCTCTGTCTCTCTCTCTCTCTCTCTCTCTCTCTCTCTCAACCGCTCAAGCGTGTTTATGGTTGGTCGACGTACTTGTATCCACACTCATCACTCATGCATGTATGTGACTGTTACCTTTTTTAACTCCTGGAGATCGGGGATCGGGTAATGAATTATGTTGTTAACAACAAAGACGGCCGCCAGATCCGAGAGGCAGGCAAAGAGATAGAGATAAGCACTTGGACAAGAGAGGTGTGTGTGCTTCGCATGCGTGCGTGCGTGTCTCTGTGCATATCACAATATAGAATCATGCACATTCGTCTGATAATTTTTTTTTTATTTCTGCGAGTTGTGTGCGACAGAGTGTGCGTGTGCACGTGCACACATTTACGTGCGTGTGTGCATGTGTGTGCGTATATTTTCCTGCATACCTACCTTCACCAAAACACGCTGATGTCTGTGTGAAGCTGCTGACACCTGTACCTCTCCCTCTCCTTGCAGCTACTGTGGGGCCGGCCTGCACACCACGTTCCGAAGCGTCAGGAACGAGATGGAGCTGAGGCTGCTCACTGACTACGAGAATCCTCGCACTGGCTTCAACGCCACTGTGAGACTGGCCCTCCGTGAGTGATCACCCCCGTAGGAGAGCGAGTCACCAGTTAGCTTACAGAGCCAATAGAAGTACTGCCGATGCTACACTCACCCTCCTTCATCTCGCATACACCCACCTTGAGAAACCAAATTCCTTTGTTCGTGTTCTGCCCATAGATTTTTCTTCTGCTTTCAACACCATCCAACCTCATCTGATGGCACTGAAGCTTCTTTCGCTTAATCTCAGTTCAAAGCTCGTTCTATGGATCATCAATTTTCTCGTTAAGAGGACCCAGTCTGTTCGTTTTCATCAAGCTCTTTCCTCTTTTAAAACAGCTTCAACTGGTGTCCCCCAAGGAACAGTTCTGTCACCTGTCCTGTTCACATTTTATACCAATGACTGCACTGGTACAGAAACAACACCTTTGATTAAATACTCTGGTGACTCTGGCCGGCCTTGGAGATCTTTCTAACTCTGACACTATCTATTTTGAACAAGTTGAGATCTTTTCATCTTGGTGTAAGAAAAACTATTTAGATTTAAATGTTGAAAAAACTAAAGAAATGCTTATTGATTTCAGGAAAAGTCCTACCCCCGTCCCTCATCTCTTCATCAACGGCACACACGTCGAAAGAGGCAATACAAGTATCTAGGAACAATAATTGACGATAAACTCAGTTTTACACCCAACACGTGTCACATCTAAAAGAAATGTCAGTCTCGTATCTACTGCTTACAGAAGCTCAGAGGCATTCAGGTCAATTCCAAAATTCTTCAGAGTTTTTATAGCTGCTTCAAATCAGTTTTAACTTTCTCGTTTATCTGCTGGTATGGAACTTTAAACGTGAAGAAGAAGAACTTATTGAGTAATTGTGTTTAGCAAAATAGTCGGTGTCAAACAAGGACCTTTGAATGAGCTGTACAAACGACGGATGGAACAAAAGTCAACACAGATCATTAGCGATGACAGCCATATACTATCGAAATACTATGAACTCTTATCTTCTGGGAAACACAACCGCTTTCCCAGACTGAAAACTCTTACAACCCGCAACAGTTTTAAACCCCGGTCAGTTCAGTTCTTCATGCACAACTATTGTTATGAAAAGTCTGCGCATGCGCATATGTGTGTGGGTGTGTGGGTGTGTGTTTACGCATGTGTACGTATGTGTGTACTTTATATTTTGTATTAGATTATAAATACTGCTAAATAGCTTGGTTTTAATCATGTATACATGTCTATGTTTTAGTTTTGTATGATATTGATTAATGCAACTGTGTGGCTGTGATTATTTTATGAAATGCTTATATTAACTTAGCTGTTAAGCATATTTTCTGTTATGTATACATTTATGTTGAATGACTGTGATCAGTGGGTGTTTATGATTGTGGGGTCCCACATCAACTTGGCATTTGAGCATTTTATTCCTTTTGTGTGATCACATCGTACATTGTTTGTGTAGCGTACACCACTCATGAATTTATCTTCTTGAGATAATAAAGTATTCTGTATCTGTAACTGATATTTCTTACCACCCTGATCCTGTGCCTACATGTCTGGGACAAAACAAACAAACAACCTCAGAGTTGAGACCTGATGGCCAGATATTTTTTGGCGATAGCAAAAGAGAGATGAATAAACAAATAAATGCACAAGTGAATAATTAAACGAATGCAGACATACATAGATAGACAGACAGATAAATAGATGAATAAATAAATCGATAAATAAATAAATGAACAAACAAACAAGAAAAGCAGTCGATTACCAGCTGGGTAACACACGTCCCACAGCTGAGGACCACTGCTTCAACCAAAGCCAGCTGGGCAAGGACTACAGAGGTGACGTCAGCTACACACGTGACTGGAAACCCTGTGTGCCGTGGAACGAAACGAAAAACTGCAAACATCATACTTATGCCCCTTAGTAAGTACAGCTGCCTTTCAGATTTTTCGTCTTGGATCTTTTTTTCTTCTGTTTTAAATTTATTTTTTAATCGAATCTTACACCCGTGGTTATTGGTACTTCACTTTTTAACAGATGTCTACGTGTGTGTGTGTGTGTGTGTGTGTGTGTGTGTGTGTGTGTGATGACATGAATACCATTGTATTTCAAATTCATAAATGAGGAATTGTGAAAGAGGGAATTTTCAAAATGGTTAGGAATATTTCAAAGCAACACTTTTCCTCGGAGAAGAATGATAATCAACGCATTAACAGAACGTGCTCAGCAGTACTCTGCCAAAGTAAATCAAAAGTATAACATGTATTCTTTCTCTATGATTAATTTGCTGATATTTGCATTCATACTGTCTGTATATTCCAAGCTTGTGAATGTCACCTTAGCAATCGCTGTTTTTCTTGTTACTTGTGCCTTTAATAATTTGCTGAATATGAACCACGTAACTAAATATTGTCAATGGCAATTTTTTTTATAACGAACCTCATCTATCTGTTTTTTCTTCTTTTATATATTTCATTTCAGTGACATGTTGGACGATCTACGCAGCAACCATTGCCGTAACCCTGGAAACGGTATGCGTCCATGGTGCTACACAAACAGTCAGTGTGACCGGAACTACTGTGACGTCTGCTTCCTGGGTGTGTACTGCTGACGATAAGTTTTGGTAGTGCTCTGAGAACACGAAGAGAACAGGAAAATAATTCTGTGTGCCATTATGATTCTTCTCATGGTGATCTCTGTTTTGACTTCCCGTCCATCGATGTCAAAAGTCCTTAGGTGTCGGTAGATTTATGAATGTCGTTTCGCAAATGACTATACGTTATCAGCAAGAGAGGGGTGGAAGAAATAGGGGGCGGGGGAAGGGGTGAGGGCGGGGGGACGGGGGGGGGGGAAGAGCAAAGAGAGTGGGTGGCAAACTTGACGTAGGTGTTCTTGCGTAAGCTGGATCAGAACAGTATGGTTGAAGCAGGTTTTGACCGTGTGTGTCTGGGTTTCGCAATCTAATAATTTGGAAATAGTGCAAAAAGTGTTTGAGTGTACAGATGTGTGTACAAGTGTGTTCTTAATTGAATACTTCGGGCCAAAAATGGACAATGTTGAATAGACCGATCGATTTTTTTTTTCTCTCGCATGTTTACTCGATTCCCGTGTGCCACAGAAACCACGTATGACACGCACACGGATTGTGCGTCCTTCAAAGCAGCAGGCAAGTGTTCCAACACGGTGGAAGCACGTGAGAAATGTGCCAGAACGTGTGAAGATGACCTGCCTGCCAGGACCAAGCCGAAAGTCTGTAGGTTATTCAGTTGGTTCTATTGTGTTCTGCTTCTTCATATTACATCTTTCCTTTCTTTTTTTTCGTCTTAAGGCTGCCTTGTCTGTCTGTATGTTGACATGAGTTACTGTTTGCTCTTTGTGGGTGAACGTAACACTCACTTTTTATCTTGTGTGTGTGTGTGTGTGTGTGTGTGTGTGTGTGTGTGTGTGTGTGTGTTCAGTGTTGTGCTCCATGCCATTCTTCCTTTGCCACTTCCTTGTCTACATGTTCTTCAGCATTCTATCTACATGTATTTAAACGTTTTGTATTTCGTCAATGTGAATTATAGCCATGCATGCGTGTGAATGACTGGTATATAAGCTCTTTGATTTTTTTTTTGATTTTTTTTACGCACTTGATTCAGCATTATATTGATTATTATTGTTATTATCATTATTATCACCAGGTCAGGCAGTCCTGAGCTGGATCATAAAGTGGTCGTTTTATATCAGTTCTTGCGTCATTTCACTAAACTGACACCGTATGATAAATATTTGTTCACAGCCCAAATTTATAGCCCTATTCATTCCAGAATCTCTCTCTCTCTCTCTCTCTCTCTCTCTCTCTCTCTCTCTCCTATGAGCGTTTGCTCAGTCAGACATGAAAATGTCAATTTAATACCTTCGCAAAACCATGATGTTCAATAAAAGAAAAATGAAGGGTAGTCTACTGTGACCCTCCTGGCTTTATATCTCTGCACGTCTGATGGTAATCACCTCCATACAAGCGAAGGAAAGTGCTTGAAGTTTTTTTGCGTTTATCTACCATCTGTGCCTTTAACCTCGCTATGAATAACAATTCTTGTTTATTGTGTAATGCGCGATTTCTGGAAGTACACCGCACTACATGTCAGACCTTTTATATAGGCATGTCACTTCAAGGTTTCTCCGCTCTTCCGCTGATGATAGAATCCATGGCGTTCCCAAGTTCAAGAGAGAGAAAGAGCATTTAGTTATCTAGCTGTACAAACCTGGAATTCACTAACTTTTTTTTTGTTGTTGTTGTTGTTGTTGTTGTCAGTCATTCTCTCGCTCACAAACTTCGTAATAAATCTAAAATCAGTCGGTTTTACGCAGTCCCTACATGGCGCTGCTGATGTGTGTTTTTGTAAAGGTCTTTGAGAAGTTTGAAAGCTCTACGTTTTCCTCTTCTTCTTCTGATTGATATCATTATCTTTATTGTTATTATCATTAATATCTGATTGATATCATTATCTTTATTGTTATTATCATTAATATCATTATCATCATCATCATCATCATCATCTTCATCATCATCATCATCATCATCAACACAACAATAACAGCAACAAAAACAACAGAAAAGTCAACTATTTTCAGACACGGAAGTGACGTGTGATCCTCCCAGCGTTCCTACAGACGCAGCTTTCGGGTACAACCTGAAAAGTGTCTACAGTGCGGGGGAGAACGTCAGCTTTACCTGCAACGATAACGTCAACATCTCCCGACTGACCACCTGTATGGCAGATGGACAGTGGTCACCCTTAGGATACGTGTGTGGAGGTTAGGATGAGTTGTTGTTGTTGGATGTTTGTGTGTGTATGTGTGTGTGTGTGTGTGTGTGTGTGTGTGTGTGTGTGTGTGTGTGTGTGTGTGTGTGTGTGTGTGTGTGTGTGTGTGTGTTTTGTTGGGGTTTGGGTTTGTTTTTTTTTGTGGGGTTGTGTTTTTTTTTAATTGCTTTAGATTCGCTTATTCCTTTTGAAGTGCGTGTGTAAGAACGTGTCTAAGAAGACTGACGTGTGCGAGAAAAATAGTGAATATAACTCAGCTGTGTACGACATTCTGGTCTTTTGACTGTTCAGGTTGTCCTGACGGCTGGACTTTCCATGACAACAGCTGCTTCTTGGGGTCCAATACTCCCATGACCTATGACGACGCCAAAGCGTACTGCCAAAGTCTTCAGGCTGACGTGGCAGAGGCCAGAACAGAGGAAGACATGCGTTTTCTGATTCAGCTGAAGTATGTGCCAAGGGTTGTGGTAGTAATATCAGAAATAAATAGATTGATGAAGAGATGATAAATGCTTTATTAAGAAAGAAGGAAATGAATCTCTGAATACACTTATGATGTTTTTGGGGGAGTGCGAGGGCTGTTGTTTTTTGTTGTTGTTTTTTTTTTTGGGGGGGGCGCAGTAAAAGACCTGTCAAACGCTCAGCAAAGCTGCGGGTGGCTCATGGACTTTAAGTGTGTCTGTCAGTCTCTCTCTCTCTCTCTCTCTCTCTCCCTCTCTCTCTCTCTCTCTTTCTTTCTCCCCCCCCTCTCTCTCTCTCTCTCTGACTCTCTCTTTCTCTCTCTCTCTCCTTCTTCTCTCTTTCACTCCATCCCACTCCAAACTCACTGCAGACAGATCAGTTCAAAAACAATAATTGATACATCCTTCCCACTTTGATGCAATATTCAAGACGCCACTTCAACAACACATGCGGTGAGAAGTGTCTGTATCTCTTCATTTTCTGTTAATTTTTGTTCAGTATTTGTATGTCCTCATTTCGTGTTTGTATGTTTTATTGTTTTGCTGGTAGAATACCCAATGGACGAAGCGCGTGTCATTCTCGTAATTTAATCTATGTTCTCCGTCCATCAGGCGATTAGAGCAGGCTATTTTCATGGTTCTTCTTCTTTTTCTTTGGCTTGGACGGATATAGTCCAGCGAAGAAGTCTGCTGAGCTAACTGGGTATGACAAGTGGGTGGCCCGTAGCTCGGAAATGAACTTGGTATAAAAGGGTGAATCAATATATACAAAGTGGTGCTGGTGGTTAATGATTCTTAGCTGAGCCAGTACACTGACCCAGGCCGGCCTGGAAGAGCTCTGTTACCCGCTGAATTGCCGCCTTCGCTGAACTGTCGCTGGCATCAATTTGGTGGAACTCAGTTATCGGCGACAAATCAGTGATCAGTGTCGCCAGTTCGCTTATATGTCGAGAGGCGACAAATTGGCGGTTCTTTGACCAGCTGATTTGTCGTCGGTCAGCTAATTTGTCGCCAGGTCAGCGACAATTTAACTGACCGGCAACAAATCGGTGGTTAACTGAGATCCGCCAAATTGTCACCGGTGACAATTCAGCGGGTAACAAACAGCTCTAACAAAAAGAGTGTGCGTAAGGCTGAGTGGCAGAGTTGTTCCACTGGCGCAAGCTTTTGGGGAGGGAGAAGCTGTTGCAGAGGGCTGGTTGGGTGGCGGTGCAGGTGTTCCTGGAACAGTCTTTTGACTCCACTTTTCCTTTACGCAAAGTTGTTGTTGTCTCGTTCATCATTTATCAGATGGATTCCCCCGTCTCCTCGACGAAGGCGGCAGTACGTCGCAGGTCCTCCAGTCCTCTGTAGAGCTTCCGAGCCGCTGGTATTGGGTCGGGCCAGGTTTTCTGTCGGAGCGCTTGGTGGAGCGGGCAGGACTGCAGCAGATGTTCTGTTGTCTGGCTGCCTGTTCTGCAGGGTCACTGCTCTATGTCGCCGGTACGGAGTTTCGTGTATAGGTGGTGTTTCAGGTGGTTGTGGCCTGTCTTGAGCCTGAAAATGGCTACCTGCTCTCGACGAGTCAGCGTGTAGTACAGGTCTGCTCTGTTGTGGCGTGGATGCTGCTGCTTCCACTTGTTCTGCAGCTTGGCCTTAATGATGATCCTGGATTCAGAGTAGCTGGTAGACCTGTCCATCTGCTCTTTTGTAGTGCCTTCCTTTGCCAGGGAGTCAGCAGTCTCGTTGCCATGCACTTTGCAGTGGGAGGGAATCCACTGTAGAGTGACTGTGTGACTTGTGCAGAGGGAGGCGAGAGAGGAGGACAGATCGTTAAGTTTTGGATCTCTGTTGGACCAAAGGGCCTGCAAGATGGACAGGGCAAAGTTAGAAGTTAAAAGTGATGACGCTGATAATCATAGTCCACTTGTTTTGCAGGGACGATGGGCGCCGGCTATGGATGGGGCTGAGAAAAGATACCACGAAGAAAGAGAAGTGCTTCAAATGGATCGATGGCACTGAGCCATCGTGGACCAGATGGGACCCTGGTGAGAGCCACTCCCTTGTTTGTGTGTCTGTCTGTCTGCCTGCTGGTCTCTCAGTCTTCCTATCTGTCTGTCCGTCCGTGCGTCTGACTGTCTGTCTGTCTGTCTGTCTGTCTGTCTGTCTGTCTCTCTCTCTCTCTCTCTCTCTCTCTCTCCTGTCCAAACCTCTTTTCTTTTCTCTGTTGCTGTGCATGGTGTGTGTGTGTGTGTGTGTGTGTGTGTGTGTGTGTGTGTGTGTGTGTGTGTGTGTGTGCCGCTCGCGCTCATGCATGTTGTATGTGGAGAGAGAGAGAGTAAAGAGAGAATGGAATAGAATAGAATATGTCTTTATTACGAAGTGTACCGGGATCTCAAGGAATAGGTCATAAGAGAGAGAGAGAGAGAGAGAGAGAGAGAGAGAGAGAGAGTTTATGCACGGAAACGCTGATGACAGAAATCACCCCGCTCCACCATGACCATGCAACGTCCACACGTATATCTTCTCTTGTTGTTGTTGCTGCTGCTCCTTGTCCTCTTGTACTTATTGTCTGTAGCCTGTATCGCCGTTGATGCTGTGGTCGTTATTCCTGTTAGGCACTGAGCGGAATCATGAGTCTTGTTGATGCTATGGTTGTTGTGGTTTGCCAGAAACTAACCAGAATCAGGAGTGTTTTTGATGCTTTTATTGTTGTGGTTTACCAGAAACTGAGAAAAATCATGAGTGCTGATGATGCTATGGTTGTTGTGGTTTGTCAGAAACTGACAAGAATCTGAGTGCTGTTGATGCTATGGTTGTTGTGGTTTGTCAGAAACTGACAAGAATCTGAGTGCTGTTGATGCTGTGGTTGTTGTGGTTTGTCAGAAACTGACAAGAATCTGAGTGCTGTTGATGCTATGGTTGTTGTGGTTTGTCAGAAACTGACAAGAATCTGAGTGCTGTTGATGCTGTGGTTGTTGTGGTTTGTCAGAAACTGACAAGAATCATGAGTGCTGTTGATGCTATGGTTGTTGTGGTTTGTCAGGCACTGACCAGAATCATGAGTGCACCTGGGTAGGAACCACCCTGGACTGGCATACTGTGAGCTGTTCCGCTAAATTGCAATTCGTCTGCCAGCGACCTGCACGCGGTAAGTAGAGTGAAATAAACATCGCACGCACAGACAGACACAGACACACACGGACACGCACACACACACACACACACACACACACACACACGCACGCGCACACACACACACACACACACACACACACACACACACACACACACACACACACACACACACACACACACACAAGGTACCAAACAGGGGACCTCTTATCATCTGAGCAGTTACACGTTAAAAGGTTAAAGATCCTACAGCCTTTCACCATTTTTAGGTGTCTTGCACACTAACACACAAAGACAAGCACACACACACACACACACACACACACAGATGAACACATGCGCATATCCCCCCTCACCCCGCTCACACATACAACAAAATCACGCATGCACACACAGTCTTTCTCTGTCTCTGTCTGTCTCCGAGAAATTCAATCATTCAGCATATACCCTGGCCGACCACAGAGGCCATATCAGTGCAGTTCTCAATTTAAAAAACAAAAGAAGTAAATAACACTAACAATGAAACATATAAATTCGAAGATGATTAACAGCCAATGCACAATATACAAAGCTGCTGTTAAAGGAAATAAGGAAGCACATGCATTGTTTTGAGGTTATTGTTTACCTCTGGAGGGGCAGTAGGGGTCTAAACTCACACGATGTGAATGGGTGTTAGAGTGAAGAGCACAAACAAGGCAGCACTGTTCTTTTTTCTTCCTGTCTTTCAGCCAGCAGTGTGTGTGCTGACCTCCTGTCTGACTGCAGCAGCAGAGTGCAGGACTCTCCGTCGCTGTGTCAGGACGAGCCGGACTTTGCCGCCTTCCTCTGTCCGCGAACCTGCTATGGACACACCTGTCAAGGTGCTGTCTGTCCATCCATCCTCTCTCTCTCTCTCTCTCTCTCTCTCTCTCTCTCTCTCTCTTTGTCTTTTTTCTTTTTTTGTGAGTGTCTTCTTTCTCACTATCTTTGTCTTCTCTCTCTCTTGTCTCTTTCTTTGTCACTGTCTCTCTGTATCTCTCGCAGTCTGTCTGTCTCTCTCTGTGTCTCTTGATTGATTTTCACAGCAAAGTTAAGTTAGAATACAGCATGGACCAAAATGTGCAGGAAGGGGAAACAGGGGGTAGTTGAAATTATTAGAGCTGTGCAAAAAGTAGTCTATTGACCCTTTACTTTACTGGAAACTCTTTAGCACAGAGATAGAGGCGATGCTCACATATGCAGCAGAAAGTTGGGTTACCTATGAGAATAAACAAACGGATATCATTCATACATTTGCAATAAAACGTTTTTTGAATACACCTCTTCATTCCTCTAATCAAATAGCGTATGGTGAAACTGGTAGATATCCACTGAAAATTCGCACAACAATTAAATGCATAAAGTGTAGGTTAAAACTTGTTAAATTACCTCCGACAAGACTGTAAGCAGGCTTATGAAATGCTACTACAGCAGCATGAAGAAGGAAAGAAAAATTGGATAGACAATGTAAAAAATGTTCTGGTCAAGAATGTGTTTGGAATTGTATGGATTAGCCAAGGAGTAGGGAGAGATGTCGCATTTATTTCTCTGTGTGTGTGTGTCTCTCTCTCTCTCTCTCTCTCTCTCTCTCTATATATATATATATATATATATATATATATATATATATATATATATATATATATTACAATACTATCTGTCTGTTTATCTGTCTGTCTATCTATCTCTTTCACTCTGATTATTTCCTTGAGTTTTGCTTTTTTGTAGTGCGTGTCCATGAGGGGTGGCGGTGGGTGGTTCGTTGGGGGTGTATCTGCGTGTGCATGCGTGAGAGAGAGAGAGAGAGAGAGAGAGAGAGAGAGAGAGAGAATGTGTGCGTGTGTGTTCAAATGTGAACGTGTCTGTTCCTGTATGTATGAGTATGCTGAGCATAATATGTGTGTGCGTATGTATAAATGTATGTGTGTATTTGTGTGTGTGTGTGTTGTGTGTGTGTGTGTGTGTGTGTGTGTGTGTGTGAATAGAATAGAATAGAATACTTTTTATTGTCATAAAACCTTAAAGTTTATAAGACATAATGAAACATAAACATGAGCATATTAAGAAGAGAAACATTCATGAACAAATTTCGCCAGCCTTGGCTGTATTTCTGTTAGAAAGATCAATTCACTAGGCTTTGCATTTGGACGACATATATCGATTATGAATCTGTGTCTGTAAGTATTGTACTTTACACAATTGTCTAAAAGGTGAATCTCATCTTCTAAACTGTTACAAGTATCACACAGTCTTTGTTCTTTCGGTGTATGTGTGTGTGTGTGTGTGTGTGTGTGTGTGTGTGTGTGTGTGTGTGTGTGTGTGTGTGTGAGCAGACCCGTGTGCATCCTCCCCTTGTCAGAACGGAGGGAAGTGTTACGTACGAGGAGGAACCTTCCAGTGTGTGTGTGCCAAGAACTATGAAGGGACCCGGTGTGAAAACGAAAGTAAGTTGGAAACTAACAAACAGACAAATACACAAGCAAACAAAATATCGATGAAGACATTGATGTTACG
The DNA here is from genome assembly GCF_041734735.1 of Babylonia areolata. Lineage (NCBI taxonomy): Eukaryota > Metazoa > Mollusca > Gastropoda > Neogastropoda > Buccinidae > Babylonia > Babylonia areolata. The sequence goes on along the minus strand of NC_134898.1, from coordinate 39,115,465 downwards.
TTAGACTGTTATAATGTTGAACTTTGACCAGTATCAGCTAAGAAAGGCTTCAGAAAAGCTTCGAACCTAATTCGCAGACTCAGTAGTCAGTCAATCTCAACAGGAAACAGACAAGGGGAGAAGACGCACCCTTGTTGCACACTGGTGATGACCTGGAAGGAGCTGTTGTAGCCGTCTTCTGTTTGTACACTGCAACTCGAGTTCTTAAAGATCTCTTTGGCATTAAACAAGGTCATGAACATTATATTGATGATGGCAGTTTCCTCGATTCCAAGGATAATTGAGAAGAAGGTTCTTGGTGACAAACCTCTGGTAGCTGCTGTAGCCATCTTCTGGTGCATTTTGTACGTAATGGGAAGACACATATTCCAGTGTGTGGAAGACCATCATTTTGACGATCTGAAGGGGTGGGAAGATGGGAATCAGTCAAGAGAGTGAATGAAAAATGTTTCCATACAAACACAGCAATAACACACACCATCAAAAACCATGACCGGTGAAAGATATCGCATCATTATGTGAAATGGAGGATTTTTAACGAAACGCACTGGTGCTCAACACCCCTATACCTTAAACTGACCCACTGGGAAGAAATGAAAACTTAGTTACATCACCAAAAGAGCAGTACTGTACACCTAATGGACGGTAAACAGACACAGACCACAAGACGTTTAAAAAGAGATGATCATTTACAGGTAAAACAACAAAACCCAGAAACGAACACCAACAAATGCAAATACGTTCTGGCACAAGTGTTGAATGTTGCATCAGAAGAGGACGGGATGTAATAACTTTGTAGCAAGTAATATCATAACGACGAATGACGATGATGGTGACAATAGTTCACATTCCTTTCGTGCGTCGCGTTAGGGCATTTGACCCAAATGATGATGGTGACGATGAACATGAGGGAAGATGACCAAAAAATTTTTTTTAATACCCGTTTGATTTCAGTCACTGCAGACTGCCGGGACGAGAAGTGTGAGTGCTCGATTCGCCTGGCCATAGGACACTGTGCACGCAAAGACAAAATGCGGCACTACATTCTGAAATACTGTCCCGAAAGCTGTGGCATGTGTGACGACGGTAAGTCTGCAGTCTGGCTTTCCTGTTCATGTCATGGCCGATTACTTTGCATGAAATTCGAGCTGCTCTCGCCAGCAGGTTTGTTTTACTATCAAAGTGTTGTTGTTTTCAAAGTGTTGTTGTTTTCACTAAATTTTGTTAACAGTGCTTTATAAAAAATTTTGTGAATTCGTTTAGGCCTACTTGTTTTGATTGCAGCACACGGGTATCCCTGTTTATCATTTCATGCTAAAGACTAGGCACCCAAACTACCCATCAACGAGCAATGGAATGGGATCAGTTCGTGAATCGAACCCTGGACCATCGCTTCATAGTCGGAAGCCTTATCCATCGGGTCAGCACTCACTGCCCTTGGCTGTTTGCCTGGTGTGTTAGATTATGACAGTGATGACTGCCCACTGTTAGAGATGATCATCATGGTCACCAAAATAATGATGACGATAACGAGTTCCAAAGAAAAAGAGATTCTGATTTTCTTTTTTTTTTAAATTACTCTAGATGGTACGCGTAAGTTGTTAAGCTATTATTATTATTATCATCATTATCATCAACATTGTTGTTGGTGGTGGTGTGGTGTTATTGATGCTGTTGTCGTCATCATCATCATCATTATTGTTATAGTTGTTGGAGGAGTAGAATAGTAGTAGTAGTAGTCGTAATAGCAGCAGCAGTAACAGCAGCTGCAGCAGTAATGTTATTGTTGCTGTTGTTGTTGTTGTTGTTGTTGATATTAATGTCACTTAACCTGAAGAAATCAGTTGATTGCTTTGAATTGTTGGTTTGAGATTTTTCTCAATCCTTATATGGGCCTGTGTGGTCGGCTGGGCATAGATATAAATAAGATACTATGTGTGTGTGCGGCTGGCTTGGTGCTGGGATGGCCCCTGGTGGTCATCATGGCTGTAAACCAGCTGACAGACAATGCGTGCTGACTGGTTGCAGGGCAGGCCACAGAGTGTTCTGACAAGTATTCCTACTGCTCCCAGCTCAGCTCTCAGGACTGCGCCACCAACGCTTCCCACGCGTTCGACTGCATGAAATCATGTGGCCTGTGCGTGGATGGTATGTATGTCAGCGTGTTTCTGTGGCTGGATTTCAGTGAAACTATCTGTGTCGTGTGTGTGTGTGTGTGTGTGTGTGTTTCACTAACCCAGAGCGTTTTTCTCACATTTATCTAACCGTTCTTTTTATAGGACATTATATGCCCTTCAAAAGCACGTAACATGCATGCCCGTTAAAAACACCTAACACAGTCGTGTTTTAGTGTACTTCGTGAGGCACATATTTTGTCGTTTATTCCCATGTTTAGATTCTTATCCCTTTGTCCCTAGTTTCCGAAATGGGCCTGATGAATACGTTGGCTTTATGCGGATTTGCACATATCAATGTCTTCTTGAGACTGAAATTGAAACTGTATGGAATGGTGACCATGGTAACCTTCCCTGCAGGTCCCACGTGTGTGGACCAGAGTGACGAGTGTGGAACGTGGATCGACAACGGACAGTGTGAAACAAACAGCACCACTCGCGTACTGTGTCCCCACGGATGTAACCTCTGCTTCAGTGAGTGAAGACTTCTGTGTGTGTGTGTGTGTGTGTGTGTGTGTGTGTGTTGTTGTTGTTGTTGTTGTTGTTGATGTTGATGAAGAAGAAGAAGAAGAAGATGATGATGATGATGATGATGATGATGATGATGATGATGATGATTGATGATGATTGATTGATTGATTGTTGTTGTTGTTGATGTTGATGATGATGAAGAAGAAGATGATGATGATGATGATTGATGATGATTGATAATGATGATTATTGATGATGATTATGGATTGAAGAAGAAGAAGAAGAAGAAGAAGAAAGCTTATTGTGGAAAAATAATATAATTTTGTCTATGGTGTTGTCGTGTCTTGTCTTTTCGTGTCTTGTCATGTTTTGTCGTGTCATGTCTTGAATCTTTAATGGGATGATTTTGAATTTTATTCTTTTGAATTCATTCAGTTCGTGTTTCCAGGACCTGGATTTAAACGTATTGTACACGACTCAAAAGTATAATGATACGGCATTTCAGTTTCTCTTCATTTACAGTGTTGTGTAAAGTAAAAAAAAAAAAAAAAAAAAAGAAAAAAAAAAAAATCACAATGAGCTTAATCTGAGAAAAAAGTGCTAAGAAAGTGCTCATAATTCATATTGGGTCTGTTATGCGGTTGTATAGAAGTATGTATTGTTCTGCAGATCCATTTTGCTATGACACCATTCCGGATTGCCACTGGATGGCAGACTCCTATTGCCAGGGAAAGTATCACTATTACTGGATGATGGATAAATGTCCTTATTCTTGTCACCACTGCAGTCGTAAGTATATCTGTGTGGGTAACCATACACTCAGCCTGTTTGTTATATAATTAAAAACTGAAATATAAACAAACACTCAAACAAAGAACATCAGCTGATGATTAATCTGTTGTTTGTTTTTTTAAGATCTGTTTTGTTCTCCATGTACCTGGTAACAGTACAACATGACTTTGTTTGCAAGGTTATGTCTGTTTCAAACACAATATTATGTTCAAAACATGTAAAGAAGGGCAAATAAATGAGAGGAACAGAGAGAGAGAGAAAGAGACAAGACAAGACAAGGCAAATGTTTTCATGAATCAGGTCCTGCACATGTGGAACGGGTGATGGGGTTCTCAGTGGGACAAGCATCACGCTTGAACACAGTTACACATTATTGTTACATATGCCACACAACGTCACATATGCACACATTCAGTTGAATTGGTTGACGTCCAAGACATCTCTCAAACAGAAATGTGTTTACATAAACTATCATACAAGCACAACGTATACAATTCGTCATCCAAGCACATCTTCAGCATTTCAGATGCGCCATCTGGGGGCCGCGGAGGGTATGGGGGGTGGGGGGTGGGGGGACTGAAAATAAGCAACTTCATGTGTGCCTCCTATCTTTTGCCTCCTTCCACCCTCCCAGCGTGTCACCCCCCTCACCCATCCAGCCATGCAGAGCTGAGTGTAATGACCTGTTGGCCAGCACTCCAGGTCATGTTGTTCAGGGCTTGTGACTTGGTTTGGTTATGGTTTCGTTGTACGAAGGGATGAGCCCTGGCTGTCTGGGTATTTTATATATCTGTCCGTGAATGGCGTTCATCTGGCACATCCAAAGGGGGAATCTTCCACCCATCTCCACCTCCCCACCCCACCCCCTGTCTCCCCACCTCTCCATGTACTAACCCCCACTTCCGCTCTCCCTCTCATTTTGTCTGCCCTGATTCAGTTTAGCAGACAAAAAGATGCTTTTGATCATAGTATTTTGCAACCCAGCTAAAGTTGTCCAGTAACAGGGCAAGACTAAAGTGGCCTAGGGCTATAACACACACCTTGGAAAAGTAAGGCTTCCCAGAGTCAAACCCAACACCAACCAACCCCTCTCTCTCTCTCTCTCTCTCTCTCTCTCTTATGCAACTGACCTAGCATGTTGCTTTCGTATGTTGCAATTGTGTCAGAAATGTGTCTCCTCTGTGAGTAGGATTTTAAAAAGCTGCAAGAGCTTTCGCCCTCCTTTTGTCTTCACAGCTGTACTGTATTCATTGTATCAATTTTGTCAAAATAGATTTCTTTGTGTGAAGGTCAGGCTGCTCTCTCCGGGAAAAGCACATTCCACAAAAAGCGGTGCCATCCATCACCACCACCCATACCCTTCTTCTTAGAGTGGTGGCCTAGTGGCAGTGCATCGGCCTTAAAATCCAGAGAATGAAAGGGTGCAGGATCAAACCCCAAACTCAGCAGTGTTTTCTGTCCCTTCCACTTGACCCTGGGTGGTGTTCTTGATATCACAGTCATTGAGTTGAGTTGATGAACCAAAGTCCCGTGTACAGAATGTACTGTATGCACGTAAAAGAATCTACGGCAACAAAATTAGAAAATAATAAATAATAACTTTGTTCACGCTGCACCATGGAGACATGCTCTACCAGGGGGGAGGGCAGTGTGAATTTCACACAAAGAAATCTGTGGTGACAAAAAGTAGGCCTACTATAATGCAATACAATACAATACGATATGATACGATACAACACGATACGATACGATCTGATATGATACAAAACGATACGTTATGACATGATAGGTTGCGATGCGTTACGATACTGTACGATAGGATACGATAAATACAATATGATACAATACGATATGATACGGTACGGAACGATACAATACAATATGATACAATGCGATACAATACAGTATAATACAATACGATACAATACAATGCGTTACTATTTGATACAATACAAAACAGCACAATAGAATATGATACGATGCAATACGAAACGATACAATACAATACGATACGATCAATATGATACGATACACAACAATACAATACAATACAATACAGTGCTTTAGAATCCGATACGTTCTGATACGGTACGATACAATACAATACGACACAATCAAAACGATACGATACGATACGATACAAATGCAGGCAGGTTCCAGTGCTACAAGCAGCCCTGTAAGAATGGCGGCACGTGCACAGAGGCCACACGGACGGCTATTGGCTACACATGTGACTGCTCAGGGACAGGCTACACTGGGCCCACGTGTGAAGAAGGTCAGCTAAATATCTCTCTCTCTCTCTCTCTCTCTGTCTCTCTCTCTCTGTCTCTCTCTCTCTCTGTCTCTCTCTCTCTATCTATCTATCTTTCTCTCTCTATCTCTCTCTATCTATCGCTCTCTCTATCTGCCTATCTCTCTCTCCCTCTCTCTCTCTGTTTGTCTGTCTGTCTGTCTGTTTGTAGTTCTCTGCCCCCATCTGTTTCGCCCCCCTCTCCCTCTCTATCTCTCTCTGCCTCTGTGTGTGTGTGTGTGTGTGTGTGTGTGTGTGTGTGTGTGTGTGTGTTTCTCTCTGTAAGGGTCTCTGTCTCTCTCTCTTCCCACTCCCCACCCCCTCTCTCTCTCTCTCTCTTTCTCTCCCTCCCTCTCTCTCAGCTCTCTTTCAAATTATCCCCATTTTCTGTTACCCTGTTCCTTAATTATTTACCCTCCTCGATTTATTGAGTGATTTATCAGTTCATTGATATTGTTTTCCACCTTGTTCTGTGCCTCCGCCTTGCATATGCTTTTGAACCGTCTTTATTCTTTATGTTGCTCGTTAGTTCTATTCTCTCCGATACTGTTACTCGACTATCGTGGACTGTTTCCATTTTAATGCTCCAACATAAATTTTTAACATTTTGTTTTATCATAATTATTTTTGTATTATTCTGCTCAACCTCAACAACGTACAGGAAGAGAAGCGCAGAGACGAATGTCATAAAACTGTACAAAGACCAGAAAATGTAATATTTGGGGAAACAGAGCCGGGGGAACATAGAGATGATTATGAGATTCCCCTCCGCATTGCTTCTTGATACACTGGGCAAACTTTTTCATTCATTGATTCATTCATTCCGTTCCCTTACCTTTTACCTTATATCAGTAGGCAGCAGCTTCAATACAGGCTATTACAGTGAGACTACCCCGCCTTTGCATTCCTATAGTTTTAGTAGAAGGGAGGAGGGAAGGGGGTTCAGTGACGGCTAGTCCATGACGGCCTCCAGTCCTTTTTCAACAGCTTGATCAAATGCATAGAACAGGGGTAGTTTCCAATTTGGTTGGCGGTAGGTCGATCTTGACTCGCCCAGAAAGATCCTGGAGTAATCCCAGATGGTGGTGAAGGCGGGGGCGTGGGTGCGAGGGGTTTGGGGGGGGGGGGTAAATTGACGCTTTACACAATCAGACGTTCCTATATTCAAATACATAAGTGTTTTATGTATCAATTATATTATTATTTTCTTGTGTATCCTCTTACCTTAATGCTGTTCCTTGTTAGAAAAACAGACTTTATGAATGTATAAGTAATTAATGAAATAAGATTAATGAAGTGGATGTGTTCTATGATGATAATTATATCCAGTATCTCTTATTTTACAGTTTCCTGTGATCCTCCCAGCGTTCCTACAGACGCAGCTTCCGGGTACAACCTGAAAAGTATCTACAGTGCGGGGGAAAACGTCAGCTTTACCTGCAACGATAACGTCAACATCTCCCGACTGACCACCTGTATGGCAGATGGACAGTGGTCATACTTAGGATACGTGTGTGGAGGTAAGAATGGGTTGTTGTTGGTTGGTTGGGGTTTTTTTTGCGATTGCTTTAGATTCGCTCTTTTTTTTTCTTTTCTTTTTTTTTTGGGGGGGGGGGGGGACGTGTGTGTGTGTGTGTGTGTGAGAACGTGTCAGATGTGTATGAGGATAATAGCGCATACAACTCCGCTCTGTACGACATTCTGATCTTTTGACTGTTCAGGTTGTCCTGGCGACTGGACTTTCCATGACAACAGCTGCTTCTTGGGATCCAATACTCCCATGACCTATGACGACGCCAAAGCGTACTGCCAAAGTCTTCAGGCTGACGTGGCAGAGGCCAGAACAGAGGAAGACATGCGTTTTCTGATTCAGCTGAAGTATGTGCCAAGGGTTGTGGTACTGATCTTAGAGATAAACAATGAAAATGTTAATGATAGTTTATTTATATTGCGCCTTTCACTAAAATACAGTATTGTTCAAGGCACATTACACGAGTAAAATATAAGAAAAGAAACACTCTACACAAAAATCACAACCACATGTAAAAATCTCCAAAAACCATTCCATGTGAACAACAGTCACCCTAAAAACAGCGAACTAAACCAGATACCATCTACGTAATCACGCATGCACGCATGCACACACACACATCATAATGGTGATGTATGCATGTGTATACACAGTCCGAAACACACACACGCGCGCGCGCGTGTGCTCAAATAAGATTCATACTATAATACTAAATAGATTGATAAACAGATGATACATGTTCAAAGAAAGAAAGACATAATTCACTGAATACTCATATGGTTGTTGTTGGGGTTTTTTTTGGGGTGGGGGTAATAAAAACCTGTCAAACGCTCAGCAAAGCTGCGGGTGGCCCATGGACTTAATTTCGTGTCTGTCTGTCTGTCTGTCTGTCTGTCTGTCTGTCTGTCTCTCTCTCTCTCTCTCTCTCTCTCTCTCTCTCTCTCGCTCAATCTTTCACTCCATCCCACTCCGCTCTGACAAACGTATTTTAGTTCAGCGGAGAAGTCTGCTGAGCTAACTGGGTATGACAAGTGGGTGGCCCGTAGCTCAGAAAGGACTTGGTCTATAGACTTGAATCTATGCAAACAAGTGGCGCTGCTGGTTAACGATTCTAAGCTGAGCCTAGGAGAGCTCTAAGAAAGGAGTGTACGTGAGGCTGTGTGGCAGGGTTGTTCCACTGGCGCAGGGTTTTGAGGGGAGGGGGAAACTGTTGCAGAGGGCTGGGTGGGTGATGGTGCAGGTGTTCCTGGGACAGTCTTTGGGCTCCACGTTTCCTTTCTGCAAAGTCAGAAGTTAAGAATGATGATGCTGGTGATTATAGTCCACTTGTTTTGCAGGGACGAAGGGCAGCGGTTATGGATGGGGTTGAAAAAAGATACCACGAATGAAGAGAAGTGCTTCAAATGGAACGATGGCACTGAGCCATCGTGGACCAGATGGGACCCAGGTGAGAGGCACTTGCTTGTTTGTGTGTGTGTGTGTCTGTCTGTCTGCCTGCCTGTCTGCCTGCCTGCTTGTCTGTCAGTTTGCCTGTTTGTCAGTCTACCTGTCTGGCTATTTGTCTACTGGTCTGCCTGCCTGCCTGTCTATCTCACTTCTCTTCTCTCTGTTGCTGTTAATGTTGCACGCGCGGGCATGTGTGTCTGTGTGTGTGTGTCTGTGTGTCTGTGTTGTGCGTGCGTTTGTTTTTTGCGTGCATGCATGGGTGAACGTTTGCGTCTGTGTGTGTGTGTGTGTGTGTGTGTGAATGGGAGAAAGACAGAGGAAGTGTGAGAGAGAAAGAGAGCGAACAAGCTTGTGCATGAAAGCACTAATGGTAAATAAAAGTTCATGTGAATACACAGTTGTCTGTTTTTTGTCCGACAGAAGCTGACTTTGGATTTGGCTTGCTTAGATATTTGGTTTTCTTCCTTGTTTCAGTGTATCTATTTTGGACCCAATTCTTTAAATATGATATTGACGCGCGTATTTTCTCAGTTTCGTCTTCGTCTTATGTTTGTTGTTCGTTTTAGCTCGTCCTTACTCATGATTATTTCTGCCACCATCACCGCCACCACAAACCCCACCTCTACTTAATTCATCTTCTGCTATGGCTACAATGCCTGCTACAAATATCTCTCCCCCACCCCCACCCCCCAGCCCCTCCTCCACTTCGACCACTGCAGCAATGTCCAAACGTATAGCCATTGATGCTGTGGTCGTTGTTCCTTGTTAGGCACTGAGCGGAATCATGAGTGCTGTTGATGCTATGGTCAATGTCCTCATTTTGTGGTTTGTAAGCCAGTGACCAGAATCACGAGTGCTGTTGATGCTATGGTCAATGTCCTCATTGTGGTTTGTCAAACTGACCAGAATCATGAGTGCTGTTGATGCTGTGGTGGCTGTCCTTGTTGTGGTTTGTCAGACACTGACCGGAATCATGAGTGCACCCGGATAGGAACCACCCTGCACTGGTCTACTGGGAACTGTTCCGCTGAAGAGCAGTTCGTCTGTCAGCGACCTGCACGTGGTAAGTAGAGTGAAACAAAGATCACACACACACTGACAGACACAGACAGCACACACACACACACACACACACACACACACACACACACACACACACAAACTTTTATCATTATGATCAGGAGGATGGAGATGCATGAACAATGATAGCGGTATGGGTGGTGTTGTGGTGATGATAATCTTGACTGAATATCATGAGCTGCACTCCAGAAACTTTCTGACGTCTGCAAGAGAAAACACCACACCAACACACACAGACACAGACACAGACACACACACACACACACACTCACACACACACACAACACGTGCGCGCACCTTCCACCTCCCAACACACATAATCATTATGCATACACACATTCTCTCTCTCTGTCTCTCTCTCTCTCTGTCTCTCTCTCTCTCTCTCTCTTTCTCTTTCTGTCTGTCTTCTCTATGACTCTCTTTTACAAAACATTATCTAAAGATTTTCCTAAGCGAAGTTGATAATTTTAAAGAAAGGTTCTTGAGATCACATAGCATGAGAGTTCTCAATAAAAGTTAGCAATGCAAAAATGGATTACGAAAATCATTCTATTAGCAAAGAGCCCAGCCGATCACAGAGGCCGTATCAGTGCTGTTGTCGAGAAAAAAAAGTAACATTATCAATAAAACATGTATATTTGAAGTTGATAAACAGTCGATGCACGACGTACAAAGCTCATGTTTATGAAAATAAGGAAGCATATGCGTTGTTTTGAATTATTGTTGCGTTTTTTTGTTTGTTTGTTTTTTCAGAGGGGCCGTGGGGGTCTAAACTCACATGATGTGAATGGGTGTTAGAGTGAAGAGCACAAACAAGGCAGCACTGGTTTCTTTCTGTCTTTCAGCCAGCAGTGTGTGTGCTGACCTCCTGTCTGACTGCAGCAGCAGAGTGCAGGACTCTCCGTCGCTGTGTCAGGACGAGCCGGACTTTGCCGCCTTCCTCTGTCTGCGAACCTGTTATGGACACACCTGTCAAGGTGCTGTCTGTCACTGTCTGTTCATCCGTCTATGTGTGTGTGTGTGTGTGTGTGTGTGTTCTGTCTCTCTATTTGTCTGTGTCATCTCTCTCTCTCTCTCTCTCTCTCTCTCTCTCTCTCTCTCTCTCTCTCTGTGTATCTATCTCCCTGCGTCATGGTCTGTTTGCCTGTCTGTCTCTGTATCTCTGTATCTCTGTACCTCTCTCTCTGTCTTCTTCTCTCTGTCTATCAATCTATATATCCATCTCTCCACTCTGATCTTATCCCTGAGTTTTGCTTTTTATTTTGTGTGTGTGTGCGAGTGTGTGTGTGCGTGTGTTTTCCTGTATGTATGAGTATGCTGAGCATATATGTATGTGTGCAAAGAAATATATCTTATCTGTACAACACTGGTGTAACCTCAACATAAAAACATTGACCATATTTAACGCTTATCTTAGTGTGTATGAAGCTTTTGTTGGATAGTACATGTATTGCGAAAATGATCTTCACTTGCTCTGTATATTAACCGCGCGCGTTTGTGCATGTGTGTGTGTGTGTGTGTGTGTGTGTGAGCAGACCCGTGTGCATCCTCCCCTTGTCAGAACGGAGGGAAGTGTTACGTACGAGGAGGAACCTTCCAGTGTGTGTGTGCCAGGAACTATGAAGGGACCCGGTGTGAAAACGAAACTGGTAAGCTAGAAACAAACAGTCAGACAAATAAAGAAACAAAAAATATCGATGAAGACATTGATGGTGTGTTAGACTGAGTTGCATAAGCACTAATGTTGTACTTTTATCAGAGTCAGCCGAGGAAGGTTTTCAGAAAAGCTTCGAACCTAATTCGCAGACACGGTTGTCAGTCAGTGTCAACAGGAAACAGACAAGGGCAGAAAACACCCTTATCGTACACCGGTGAACACTGAAACTTGAGTTCTTGAAGATTTCTGTGGCATTAAACAATGACATAGGCATTATGATGATGATGGCAGATTTCCCGGTTCTGAGGATAATTGAGAAGAAGGTTCTTGGTGATAAACTCTCTGATAGCTGCTGTAGCCATCATCTGGTGCTTTTTGGACAGAATGGAGAGGCATGGAAGACTATCATTGCGACGTTCTGAAGGGGTGGGAGATTGGGGAACCAGTCAGTGCGAAAGAATGTTTCCACACAAACACAGCAATAACACAGACCATCAAAATCCATTACTTTTGACATCTGACCAGTGAAAGATATAGCTTCATTATGTGAAACGGAGGATTTTTAACCAAATACACAGTTGCACAACACCCGTTTTCCTTAAACTGACCCACTGGGAAAACTTCACAAAAAGGGCAGTAATGTACACCTAATGGACGGTAAACGGATGCAGACCACAAAACTTTTAAAAAGAGACGAAGATCATTTACAGGTAAAACAACAAACACACAAACACCAACAGATACAGGTATGTACCAGCACAAGTGTTTAGTGTTGTACCAGAAAAGGAAAGGGTGTAATAACTTTGTAGCAAGTAATATGACTACGATTAGGACGACGACGAATGACAACGATAGTGATGATGGTGACAACAACTCACGTTTCTTTAGTGCGTCGTGTTAGGGCCTATGACCTAAATGATGACGGTGACAATGGACGTCACGAAAAATCTAAAAACATTTTTTTTAAATACCCATTTGTTTTCAGTCACTGCAAATTGCACGGACGAGAAGTGTGAGTGCTCGATTCGCCAAGCCAAAGGAGACTGTGCACGCACAGACAAAATGCGGCACTACATTCTGGGCTCCTGTCCTAGAAGCTGTGGCATGTGTGAAGACGGTAAGTCTGCAATGTGGCCTTCCTGTCGTATCATGGCCAATTACTCTGCGTGAAATTCTAGCTGCCCGCCCTTGCATGTTTATTTTACTATCAAAGTGGTGGTGGTGGTGGAGTCCTCGTTTTCACTAAACTTTATTAACAGAGCTTCATTGTTTTTCTTTTTTTGTGTGTGTGTGGGAATGTGTGTGAATTCTTTTAGGCCTACGTATGCTGCACACGGGTATCTCTGTTTATCATTTCATCCTAAAGACAAGAACCCAAACCACCAATCAACGAGCGATGGAATGGGGTCTGTGCGTGGATCGATCCCAGGACTGTTGCTTGATAGTCAGGCACCATTTCCACTGGGACACATCTCACTGCTCCTGGCTGTCTGTATGGTGTGTTAGATAATGACAGAGATAACTGCACACTACCATAGACGATCATCATGATCACCAAACTGATGACGATAATAACGAGTTCTGTTGAAAATAGTTGTTTTCATGAAAATAGTTGTTTTCATGAAAAAAAATTTACTCGCATATTAGTCTTTTTTTTTCTTTCTTTCTTTTTTTCTTTCTTTTTTTCTTTTTGATACTATTAGTGTCAATATTATCATTATTATCATTGTTATTATTATCACCATATTATTCTTATAATTGTGGTTGGTGGTGTTGGTTTTGTTGTCGTCATCATCATTAGTAGCAGCAGCAGTAGTAGTAGTAGTACTTTTGTTGCTGTTGTTGAACAAATCAGTTGATTGCTTTGATTTATTGGTTACAGTGTTATTGTGGGGTGTTTTTTTCAGCCCTGAAATGGCCCTGTGTGGTCGGCTGGGTGATAAACAACATAGATAAGATACTCTGTGTGTGTGACTGGCTCTGTGCCGGGATGGCCCCTGGCGGTCATCATGGCTGTAAACCAGCTGACAGACAGTGTGTGCTGACTGGTTGCAGGGCAGGCCACAGAGTGTTCTGACAAGTATTCCTACTGCTCCCAGCTCAGCTCCCAGGACTGCGCCACCAACGCTTCCCACACATTCAACTGCATGAAATCCTGTGGCCTGTGTGTGGATGGTGTGTATGTCAGCGTGTTTCTGTGGCTAGGTTTCACTGAAACTATCTGCTGGGTGTGTGTGTGTGTGCGTGTGCGTGTGCGTGTGTGTGCGTGTGCGCGCGTGCACGTGTGTGTGTATGTGTGCGCGCCTACGTACATGTTTGTGTATGTATATACGTGTGACTGGGAAGGAATGCCATGAAATGACCAAGAGAGCCAAGTCCTTCAACACTCACTTCTAATGCACACTTTTTCCAGAAAAGAAACACAAATTAAAAAGTGTTCGGTATTTAATAATATAAAGCTTCGGGGAAAAAAGTGCATGTTAGCAGGTTCGAACCAAGCACATTCAGTTCGAGAATAAGTAGACATGCTAACAACAATAAAGGCACCTACCAGTAACAATCAAAAATGAATATCTAAACATGTGTTTTCTGCGTCATGAATTGACTACGGTACTTCAGGTGATAACGTTGATTATGCTGTTTAGATAATATCATTTTGGTATAACTCAGTTTTTTAAGTAATCTTTCCGCAGTAAAGGAGATGGTGCCATCGCCTCAAACACACCGTAACATGTAGCCGTTTTGTCAAGATCTGCATGCTTGACTGGCTGACAGAAACTACGTGGTCCATTCAGTTTATATTTCATGTTCATTCTAGTTAGTATCCACTTCAAAATATTCATGATACAGGAAACATATTGATGTGTGTGTGTGTGTGCGTGTGTGGAAGGGGGTGCAGGTGTGTAATGGTGACAGTGAGGTAGGGGCTCTGGAGAGGGTGGTTGATGAGTAACTGGTTGTTGTTCTTTGTTGTTGTTGTTGTTGCATTGTTCATTGCTTGTGGAAGAATACAATACTGGCCAAGCCTGCTTAATGATTCAGTTTGTACTTTTGTAGTGTGTGTGTGTGTGTGCGTGCATGTGTGTCACCAACCTAGAGCGTTTACACACTCTTATCTCACCGTTCTTTTTAAAAGGAAATTGTGTGGCCATGGTAACCTTCCCTGCAGGTCCCACGTGTGTGGACCAGAGTGACGAGTGTGGAACGTGGATCGACAACGGACAGTGTGAAACAAACAGCACCACTCGCATACTGTGTCCCCACGGATGTAACCTCTGCTTCAGTGAGTGAAGACTTCTGTGTGTGTGTGTGTGTGTGTGTGTGAGTATGTGGGTTTGTGTGTTAGTGTGTGTGTGTGGATGTGTGTTTGTGTGTGTATGTGTGTGAGTGTGTACGTGTGTTAGTTTGTGTGTGTGTGAGAGTATGTGGTGTGTGTTTTAGTTTGTGTATGTGTGTATGTGTGTGTGTGTGTGTTGTTTCATTACCAGTATGTTTGTGCCTTTATAATTTAGTATATTTAGGGCGATGATAGGATGAATAATGCTTTTCAGGGCTGATCTAAAATCATTGAAAAATAAAGAATTTTGTCTTGTCTTGTATTGTGTTGTGTTGTCTTTGTCATCTTGTATTTTCATTTCTTGTCGTGTCATGCCTTGAATCTTTGGATGGGATGAATTTGAATCTGATACTTTTGATTTTATTTAATTTCGTTTTTCCAGGATGTGGTTTTTGTACACGAGTCAAAGTTATAGAAATACAGCATTTCAGTTTCTCTTCATTTACAGTGTACAAGAACAGCTCAATCTGAGAACAAAGTGTTGAACAGTGCTGATGCTTCATATTAAGGTTTGTTATATAGTTGCATACATGTATGTTCCGTTCCACAGATCCATTTTGCTATGACACATTTCCGGAGTGCTTCTGGTGGGGAGACCACTATTGCGAGGGATATTATTATCACTTTATGCTGGGCAACTGTCCCTACTCTTGTCACCACTGCAGTAGTAAGTATATCTGTGTGGGTAACCGTATACTCAGCCTGTTTATTATGTAATTTAAAACTGAAATATAAACAAACACACAAATAAAAACATCAGTTGATGATTTTTCTTTTAAAATGTGTTTTGTTCTCCACGTACATGATAACAGTACAACATTATTTTGTTTACATGGTCATGTCTACATCATTAACAAACAAGTGTTCAAAACATGTAAAGAAGGGCAAATAAACGAGAGAGAAAGAGAGGGAGAGAGAGGGTGCTTGGGGGTAGGGGGAGTGGGAGCAAGACAAGTGTTTTCATGAATCAGGCCTTCTGCACATATCGAACGGGTGATGGGGCTCACAATGATGCATGAACACAGTTAAACATTAATGTGTACATATGCACACGTTACGCATGCATGCATTCAGTTGAATTGGTTGACTTCCAAGACATTTCCCAAATAGAATAATTCTTACACAAACTATCATACAAGCACAGTTTATACAAACCTTTACCAAAGCACATGTTCAGTGATTCAGATACTCCATTTTGTCACAAAAAAAAACAAACAAAAAAACAGAGAGAGAACTAAAAGTAAGCACAACGCAACTTCACATGTGCCTCTTTATCTTTTACCTCTCTCCACCCTCCCAGCGTGTCACCCCTCACCCCTCCAGCCCTGTAGAGCTGAGTGTAATGACCTGTTGGCCAGCACTCTTCAGGTGAGGGAGTTGGGGTGGGGGGGGGAGGGATGCAGGCTGAGTCCAGGATGTCTGTGTGTCCTGGATGTCTGTCCGGGTGGGAAATTCATCTCGCGTTTTCCAAAGGAGAGTCTTCCACCCTTCCCCACCCCTCTCCCATGTACCGACCCCCACACTCACTCCCCTTCCCTATTTTGTCTACCCTGATTCAGCGTAGCAGAAAAAAAATGCTTCTGGTCTTATGTAGTATATAGTACTCCGCCCAAATAAATTCGTCCTCTGACAGGGCAAGATGAAATGTGTGCATGCGTGCCTGCATGGGCGCGCATGCGCTCATGGGTGTGTGTGTGTGTTTGCAGGAACGTGTGTAAATTCCAGAGTAGAGTGGTTGCCGCGTAGCAACGCATCTGCTTTAAAATCGAGAGAATCTGAGGGTGGAAGATCAAATCCCCCACTTGCCAGTGTTTCCTTTTCCCCGCTCCACTTGAACTTTGATGGTGTTCAGATGAGTTGATAAACCGAGTTCCTGAGTGTAGCATGCATTTACTGTACGTAAAAGAACCCACAGCAACTAAAGGGTTGTGTCCCTGTCAAAATCATGTATAAAATTCCACTTAGATAGGAAAAGAAATACACCTGGAGTTAGAAAAAAAATTGGTGGTGCTATACTGAAAAGACATGTTCTCCCCAGGGGAGGAAGAAAGCATGGATTTCCCACAGAGAAATCCATAGTGACAAAAGAGTTATACAATACAACACAATACAGTACACTTACCATCAGTGACAGGTGAGACAGTGGATGAATGGGGGCCACATCCTGCCTCTGTGCAGGCCACAGCCCAAACACACACACACACACACACACACACACACACACACACACACACACACAGAAAGAGAGTAGGTCTACTAACTTGCAATGCAATACAAAACGAAATGATGCGATATGATGCAGCACGATACAATACAATACGTTACATTACGTTACGTTACGTTAAGTTACAATATGATACGATGCATTACGATACAAAACGATATGATACAATACAAATACAATAAATTACAATACGATAAATACAATACAATACGATACAATACAGTACAGTATCATCAAATATGATATGACATGATACAATACTGCACACACGATCAATACGATACCATACCATACAATACAATACGATACGACACGATACAATACGATACGATACAAATGCAGGCAGGTTCCAGTGCTACAAGCAGCCCTGTAAGAACGGCGGCACGTGCACAGAGGCCACAGGGACGGCTGACGGCTACACCTGTGACTGCTCAGGGACAGGCTACACTGGGCCCACGTGTGAAGGTCAGCTAGATCTCTCTCTCTCTCTCTCTCTCTCTCTCTCTCTCTCTCTGTCTGTCTCTGTCCCCCATCTGTTTCTCCACCCTCTCCCTGTGTGTGTGTGGGGGGGGGGGGGGGGGGGGGGGGTTCAGTGATGGCTAGTCCATAACGGCCTCGAATCCTTTTTCAACAGCTTGATCAAACGCATACAAAAGGAGGAGTTTCCAATTTGGTGGGTGGTAGGTCAATCTTAACTCGCCCAGAATGATCCTGAAGTAATGCCAGCTGGTGGGGAAGGCGGGGGCGTGGGGGTGAGGGGGGTGGGGGTAAATTTTAAGCTTTACACGATCATACGTTCCTATATTCAAATATACAAGTGTTTTATCTATCAATTATATTATTATTTTCTTGTGTACCCTCTTACCTTAATGCTGTTCCTTGTTAGAAAAACAGACTTTATGAATATATAAGTAATTAATGAAATAAGATTAATGAAGTGGATGTGTTCTGTTATTATAATTTTTCCAGTATCTCTCATTTTACAGTTTCCTGTGATCCTCCCAGCGTTCCTACAGACGCAGCTTCCGGGTACAACCTGAAAAGTGTCTACAGTGTGGGGGAGAACGTCAGCTTTACCTGCAACGATAACGTCAACATCTCCCGACTGACCACCTGTATGGCAGATGGACAGTGGTCATACTTAGGATACGTGTGTGGAGGTAAGAATGGGTTGTTTTTGATTGTTTGTTTTTTTTTGTTGTTTTTTTGCGATTGCTTCAGATTCGCTCATTTCTGTTGATGTGTGTGTAAGAACGTGTCAGATGTGTATGAGGATAATAGCGCATACAACTCCGCTCTGTACGACATTCTGATCTTTTGACTGTTCAGGTTGTCCTGGCGGCTGGGCTTCCCATGACAACAGCTGCTTCTTGGGGTCCAATACTCCCATGACCTATGACGACGCCAAAGCGTACTGCCAAAGTCTTCAGGCTGACGTGGCAGAGGCCAGAACAGAGGAAGACATGCGTTTTCTGATTCAGCTGAAGTATGTGCCAAGGGTTTTGGTACTGATCTTAGAGATAAACAATGACAATGATAATGATAGTTTATTTATATTGCACCTTTCATTAAAATACAGTATTGCTCAAGGTACATTACACGAGTAAAATATAACATAAAAGAAACACTCTACACAAAAATCACAACCACATGTAAAAATCTCCAAAAACCATTCCACGTGAACAACACAGTCACCTAAAAATAGCGAACTAAACCAAATACCATCTACATAATCAAACAAAAACAAGCATTAAAGCACAGACGAAATACACACACACACACACACACACACACACACACACACATGTGCTCAAATGAGATTCATACTATAATACTAAATAGATTGATAAACAGATAATACATGTTTAAAGAAAGAAAGACATAAATCACTCAATATACTAATGGAGTTGTGTTTGGTCTTTTTGGGGGGACGGGGGGGGTAGTAAAGACCTGTCAAACGTTCGGCAAAGCTGCGGATGGCCCATGGACTTAATTTCCTGTCTGTCTGTCTGTCTCTCTCTCTCTCTCTCTCGATTTCCCTCCTGCCCCCCAACCCCCACCCCCCTCTCTCAATCTTTCACTCCATCCCACTCCACTCTAATGAACGTATTATATAGTTCAGCAGAGAAGTCTGCTGAGCTAACTGGGTATGACAAGTGGGTGGCCCGTAGCTCAGAAAGGACTTGGTCTAAAAGGTTGAATCTATGTAAACAAGTGGCGCTGCTGGTTAACGATTCTCAGCTGAGCCTGGGAGAGCTCTAACAAAGGAGTGTACGCGAGGCAGAGTTGTTCCACTGTCACAGGGCTTTGAGGGGAGGGGGAAGCTGTTGCAGAGGGCTGGGTGGGTGATGGTGCAGGTGTTCCTGGGACAGTCTTTGAGCTCCACGTTTCCTTTCTGCAAAGTCAGAAGTTAAAAATGATGATGCTGATGATTATAGTCCACTTGTTTTGCAGGGGCGATGGGCAGCGGTTATGGATGGGGTTGAAAAAAGATACCACGAATAAAGAGAAGTGCTTCAAATGGAATGATGGCACTGAGCCATCGTGGACCAGATGGGACCCTGGTGAGAGGCACTTGCTTGTCTGTGTGTGTGTCTGTCTGTCTGCCTGCCTGTTTGTGTGTCAGTTTGCCTGTTTCCCAGTATGCCTGTCTGCCTATTAAATTCTGTCTGTCTGTCTGCCTGCCTGTCTGTCTGTCTGTCTATCTCCTCTTCCCCTCTCTTCTCTCTGTTCCTGTTAATGTTGCGCGCGGGGGGGTGTCTGTGTTGTGCGTGTGTTTGTTTTTGCGTACATGCATGGGTGAACGTTTGCGCGTGCGCGTGTGTGTGTGTGTGTGTTTGTGAATGAGAGAGGTAGAAAGATAGAGGAAGAGTGAGAAAGAAAGAGAGCGAACAAGCTTGTGCACGAAAGCGCTAATGATAAATAAAAGTTCATGTGAATACACAGTTGTCTGGGTTTTTTCCGACAGAAATTGACTTTGGATTTTGGCTTGCTAAGATTTTTGGTTTTCTTCCTTGTTTCAGTGTATCAATTTTGGACCCAGTTCATTAAATATGATATCAATGACACGCGTATTTCTCAGTTTCGTCTTCGTCTTATGTTCGTTGTTCGTTTTAGCTCGTCCTTCCTCATGACTATTTCTGCCACCATCACCGCCACCACCACCACTACCTGTACTCAATTATCTTCTGCAATGGCTACAACGTCTTCTACAAATCTCTCTTCCCCCGTCCCCTCCACTTCGACCACTGCTACAATGTCCACACGT
Source organism: Babylonia areolata (assembly GCF_041734735.1). Taxonomy (NCBI): domain Eukaryota; kingdom Metazoa; phylum Mollusca; class Gastropoda; order Neogastropoda; family Buccinidae; genus Babylonia; species Babylonia areolata. The sequence goes on along the minus strand of NC_134898.1, from coordinate 39,095,195 downwards.
ATATCTACTTCTATTGTTGTTGCTGCCGCTCCTTTCCCTCTTGCACTTCTTGTCTGTAGCCTGTGTCTTTCATCTCACGACAGGTTATCGGTGGTGCTGCAATTGATGCTGTGGTCGTTGTTCCTGTTAGGCACTGAGCGGAATCATGAGTGTTGTTAATGCTATGGTTGTTGTCCATGTGGTTTCTCAGGCAATGACCAGAATCATGAGTGCTGTTGATGCTATGGTTGTTGTCCTTGTGGTTTCTCAGGCAATGACCAGAATCATGAGTGCTGTTGATGCTATGGTCAATGTCCTCATTGTGGTTTGTCAGGCAATGACCAGAATCATGAGTGCTGTTGATGCTATGGTCAATGTCCTCATTGTGGTTTGTCAAACTGACCAGAATCATGAGTGCTGTTGATGCTGTGGTGGCTGTCCTTGTTGTGGTTTGTCAGACACTGACCAGAATCATGAGTGCTGTTGATGCTATGGTGGCTGTCCTTGTTGTGGTTTGTCAGACACTGACCGGAATCATGAGTGCACCCGGATAGGAACCACCCTGCACTGGTCTACTGGGAACTGTTCCGCTGAAGAGCAGTTCGTCTGTCAGCGACCTGCACGTGGTAAGTAGAGTGAAACAAAGATCACACACACACTGACAGACACAGACAGCACACACACACAAAACACACACACACACACACACACACACACACACAAACTTTTATCATTATGATCAGGAGCAGGATGGCGATGCATGAACAATGATAGCGATATGGGTGGTGTTGTGGTGATGATAGTCTTGACTGAATATTATGAGCTGCAATCCAGAAGCTTTCTGACGTCTACAAGAGAAAACACCACACCAACACACACACACACACACACACACACACACACACACACACACACACACACACACACACACACACACACACACACACACACACACACACACACACACACACACACACACACACACACACACACACAACACTTGCGCGCACCTTCCACCTCCCAACACACATAATCATTATGCATACACACATTCTCTCTCTCTGTCTGTCTGTCTCTCTCTCTGTCTGTCTCTCTCTCTCTCTTTCTCTCTCTATCTGTCTTCTCTATGACTCTCTTTTACAACATTATCTAAAGATTTTCCTAAGCGAAGTTGATAATTTTAAAGAAAGGTTCTTGAGATCACATAGCATGAGAGTTCTCAATAAAAGTTAGCAATGCAAAAATGGATTACGAAAATCATTCTGTTAGCAAAGAGCCCAGGCGATCACAGAGGCCATATCAGTGCTGTTCTAGAGAAAAAAAAGTAACATTATCAATAAAACATGTATATTTGAAGTTGATAAACAGTCGATGCACGACGTACAAAGCTCATGTTTATGGAAACAAAGAAGCATATGCGTTGTTTTGGATTATTGTTGCGTTTTTGTTCTTTTTTCTCAGAGGGGCAGTAGGGGTCTAAACTCACACGATGTGAATGGGTGTTAGAGTGAAGAACACAAACAAGGCAGCACTGGTTTCTTTCTGTCTTTCAGCCAGCAGTGTGTGTGCTGACCTCCTGTCTGACTGCAGCAGCAGAGTGCAGGACTCTCCGTCGCTGTGTCAGGACGAGCCGGACTTTGCCGCCTTCCTCTGTCCGCGAACCTGCTATGGACACACCTGTCAAGGTGCTGTCTGTCACTGTCTGTTCATCCCTCTATGTGTGTGTGTGTGTGTGTGTGTGTGTGTGTGTGTGTGTGTGTGTGTGTGTGTTTTGTCTCTCTCTTTGTCTGTGTCGTCTCTGTGTGTGTGTGTGTGTGTGTGTGTGTCTCCATCGCCGTCTCTATCTCTCTGCATCACGGTCTGTTTGCTGTCTGTTTGTCTCTGTATCTCTCTCTCTCTCTTTGTCTATCTGTCTATATATCTATCCACTCTAATCTTGTCCCTGAGTTTTTAGTGTGTGTGTGTGTGTGTGTGTGTGTGTGTGCGTGCGAGTGTGTGTGTGCGTGTTTTCCTGTATGTATGAGTATGCTGAGCATAATATGTGTGTGTGCGCTGAAATGTATCTTATCTGCACAACACTGGTGTAACCTCAACATAAAAACACGGACCATATTGAACACTTATCTTAGTGTGTATGAAGCTTTTTCGGATATTACATGTTTTGCGAAAATGATCTTCACTTGCTATGTATATTAACTGCGCATATGTTTGTGTATGTATGAATTTGTGTGCGTGCGTGCGTGTGTGTGTGTGTATGTGTGTGTGTGTGTGTGCAGACCCGTGTGCATCCTCCCCTTGTCAGAACGGAGGGAAGTGTTACGTACGAGGAGGAACCTTCCAGTGTGTGTGTGCCAGGAACTATGAAGGGACCCGGTGTGAAAACGAAACTGGTAAGTTAGAAACAAACAGTCAGACAAATAAAGAAACAAAAAATATCGATGAAGACATTGATGTTGTGATAGACTGCGTTGCATAAGCACTGATGTGGTACTTTTATCAGAGTCAGCCGAGGAAGGTTTTCAGAAAAGCTTCGAACCTAATTCGCAGACACGGTTGTCAGTCAGTGTCAACAGGAAACAGACAAGGGCAGAAGACACCCTTATCGTACACCGGTGAACACTGCAACTTGAGTTCTTGAAGATTTCTGTGGCATTAAACAATGACATAGGCATGATGATGATAGCAGTTTTCCCGGTTCTGAGGATAATTGAGAAGAAGGTTCTTGGTGATAAACCCTCTGGTAGCTGCTGTAGCCATCATCTGGTGCTTTTTGGACAGAATGGAGAGGCATGGAAGACCATCATTGCGACGTTCTGAAGGGGTGGGAGAATGGGGAACCAATCAGTGTGAAAGAATGTTTCCACACAAACACAGCAATAACACAGACCATCAAAATCCATTACTTTTGACATCTGACCAGTGAAAGATATAGCTTCATTATGTGAAACGGAGGATTTTTAACCAAATACACAGTTGCACAACACCCGTTTTCCTTAAACTGACCCACTGGGAAAACTTCACAAAAAGGGCAGTACTGTACACCTAATGGACGGTAAACGGATGCAGACCACAAAACTTTTAAAAAGAGACGAAGATCATTTACAGGTATGTAGCCGTGTACCGAGTGGTTACTGAAGGGTACGGCACAAAAGACTTAACTAAATATGATTAATTGAAGGATAGACAAGATCCCACGCACAGGCCAGGGACATATAGAGGCCAGTCACAAATGGGTTTTTCTATTGTTTTATTTACAATAGTTACATGGAGAAAAACTAAGAGAAGAAGATATCTAGGAGAACTAAGAAGAAGAAGAAGACTAGAAGAGAACTAGTCTAAGAGAAGACAATGAGAAGAAAAAAAGAGAAGAAGACTAGAAGAGAACTAGTCTAAGAGAAGAGAAGATAACAAAGAGAAGAAGACAGTGCCTGGAATGACACAAATAAATGTCATTAGCACAACATGTCAACACAAGTGAATAGTAAAGCACATGTATACATGGAAAGACTATCACTCGGGTTTGGGATACGCAACAACATAATGCATATGTGTGAAGACCAAACGCTGACATCAAATGACATTTCTAATACATTTAAATAGTGCAGTTAAAGTGATTGAAGCAATTAATCCAACACTATCTTGAAATCACAACAGCAGAATACTACACACATCTTAGAGTACTGAGCACACTGTAGCAGTACAACTGATATTAGTGTGAAAGATAATACCTGAATAACAAACAAGATAGAGAGTCAGTGGCTTAGATATGATACTGGCAAAACTGATAGACCAGATAGTAAGTGAAGAACCACCATGGCTTAACCATTAAGTGGTGAATGAACTTTACGCACTCACTAGAATATTCTGGAACAAACTGTGTCGAGAGACGTCACTGACTGTGACGTTAAGAATCAAATGGAACACTGCTCCATGCAGATGACGACATGGCAATTATTTAGATCAGTCATAGCCGATCTGTGACTAACTTGTCAAAGCAATAACTGAACAAAGAATTAACTGAACAAAGCAATAACTGAACATACTCATATAAACACAAGTACTGTGTCAAATAATACAATTTACAAATCAACACATTCTACACACTAGTACTTACAGCCATACGTAGCGAGATGTTGCTGTTGTGGGAACAACACTGACCACTACACGGCAAGAGACAAAGAGAGCAGGTGCTGGCCGTGGCTGGCTCGGGTGTGGAAGTGACCACTCATCACCCGCTCGGCCAATTTATACAAATTAGGCGAACTACAAAGACAATCACGTGGGCTGCAAACCAGATCGTCACTAATCTGAAGGAATCTGATGAGAACTGTGCTTGTTACAAGGTGTTCAGTAACAGATTTCTAAATGATTCCTGAACTGATTTGCATCGGATAAGTTGCAAAAGAAAGAGCTCAACACCTACTTTATAATGAGCATAAAATGAAGTGTTGATTATTTAAGATGAATTTATAATCTTAATTTAAGTCACCTGAACAGGGTCAGTTTTAACGAGCTCGTCGCTGAAAATTACAAACTGCGTTAAATCAGTTTCACGTAGGCGAACATAAATGGAATAGATTTAAAGATGGAATTAAGACGATTCTGCCAGTATATAATACTAGTAGTTTACTGATCTGACAAAAGAGCTATTAATTAAATACTGTGGAACAGAAACACAAGTTTGCTCTCAGCCAATGACGTATCGCAACGCGACACTGGTCGAGCAGTCAGCAGGTGGTCTGGCCAGGACAAAATGATGTAAGCAGAGTGACGTCACATATTCTGTGCAAGGGTTAGGAGGGAAAACGTCGTCTGCTCTGGCTTGTGCGTGAATAGTGTTGGAGCAAGCATAGCGCGCTTGGTCACAGGTAAAACAACAAACACACAAACACCAACAGATACAGGTATGTACCAGCACAAGTGTTTAGTGTTGTACCAGAAAAGGAAAGGGTGTAATAACTTTGTAGCAAGTAATATGACTACGATTAGGACGACGACGAATGACGACGATAGTGATGATGGTGACAACAACTCACGTTTCTTTAGTGCGTCGTGTTAGGGCCTATGACCCAATTGATGACGATGACGATGGACGTCACAAAAAATCTAAAAACATTTTTTTTTTAAATACGCATTTGTTTTCAGTCACTGCAAATTGCCCGGACGAGAAGTGTGAGTGCTCAATTCGCCAGGCCAAAGGAGACTGTGCACGCACAGACAAAATGCGGCACTACATTCTGGGCTCCTGTCCCAGAAGCTGTGGCATGTGTGACGACGGTAAGTCTGCAATGTGGCCTTCCTGTCGTATCATGGCCGATTACTATGCATGAAATTCTAGCTGCCCGCCCTTGCATGTTTATTTTACTATCAAAGTGGTGGTGGTGGTGGTGGTGTCCTCGTTTTCACTAAACTTTATTAACAGAGCTTCATTGTTTTTCTTTGTGTGTGTGTGTGTGGGAATGTGTGTGAATTATTTTAGGCCTGCGTATTCTAACTGACTGCTGCACACGGGTATCTCTGTTTATCATTTCATCCTAAAGACAAGAACCCAAACCACCAATCAACGAGCGATGGAATGGGGTCTGTGCGTGGATCGATCCCAGGACTGTCGCTTGATAGTCAGGCGCCATTTCCACTGGGACACATCTCACTGCTCTTGGCTGTTTGTATGGTGTGTTAGATAATGACAGAGATAACTGCACACTACCATAGACGATCATCATGATCACCAAACTGATGATGATAACGAGTTCCGTGGAAAATAGATTGTTTTCATGGAAATTTTGAGCCTTAGAAATTAAGCAGTTTGTTTTTATATGTTTCATTCTTTTTTTTCTCTTTTTTTTTGTATCATTTTTTTCTCTCTGCGTTTTACTCACATATTAGTCGCTCTTTTTTTGTCTTTTTTTATACTGTTAGTGTCATTATTATCATTATTATTATTATTATTATTATTATCATTGTTATTATTATCACCATATTATTCTTATAATTGTGGTTGGTGGTGTTGGTGTTGTTGTTGTCGTCATCATCATCATTAGTAGCAGCAGCAGTAGTAGTAGTACTTTTGTTGTTGTTGCTGAACAAATCAGTTGATTGCTTTGATTTAATGGTTACAGTGTTATTATGGGTTGTTTTTTTCAGCCCTGAAATGGCCCTGTGTGGTTGGCTGGGTGATAAACAACATAGATAAGATACTCTGTGTGTGTGACTGGCTCTGTGCCGGGATGGCCCCTGGCGGTCATCATGGCTGTAAACCAGCTGACAGACAGTGTGTGCTGACTGGTTGCAGGGCAGGCCACAGAGTGTTCTGACAAGTATTCCTACTGCTCCCAGCTCAGCTCCCAGGACTGCGCCACCAACGCTTCCCACACGTTCAACTGCATGAAATCCTGTGGCCTGTGCGTGGATGGTATGTACGTCAGCGTGTTTCTGTGGCTAGGTTTCACTGAAACTATCTGCTGGGTGTGTGTGTGCGTGCCTGCGTGCGTGCACATGTGTGTGTATGTGTGCGGGCCTGCGCACATGTTTGGAATGCCATAAAATGACCAAGAGAGGCAAGGCCTTCAAGACTCACTTCTAAAGCACACTTTATCCAGAAAAGAAACACAATGTTAAAACGTGTCCTCTATTTAATAATATAATATAGAGCTTCGAGCGGAAAAAAAAAAGAAAGAAAAACGGGTATGTTAGCAGGTTTGAACCAAACACGTTCGTTTCGAGAATAAGTAGACGTACTAACAACGCTAAAGGCGCCTACCAATGACAATCAAAATCATTATCTAAGCATATGTTTTTTGCGTCATAAATCAACTGCTGTATTCGGTAATCGAGGTGGTATCGCTGATTATGGTGTTTGAATAATATTGTTTTGGTATATCTCAATTATCTAAGAAATTGTTTAAAGTCCACAGTAAAGGAGACGTTGCCATCGCTTCAAACACACCGCAACATGCAGCCAATTTCTCCAGATCTGCGTGCTCGACAGGTTGACAGAATCTAGTTGCAATGCGGTCCATTCAATTTATATTTCATGTTCATTCTTGTTAGTATCCACTTTTAGATATTCATATGCAGGAAACACGCCGATGGTGTGTGTGTATGTGTGTGTGTGTGTGTGTGTGGAAGGGGGAGCAGGTGTGTAATGGGGGCAGTGAGGTAGGGGCTCTGGAGAAGGTGGTTGATGAGTAATTGGTTGTTATTCTTTGTTGTTGTTGTTGTTGCTTTGTTCATTGCTTGTGGAAGAATACAATGGTGGCCAAACCTACCTGATGATTCAGTTTATACTTGTGTAGTGTGTGTGTGTATGTGTGTGTGTGTATGTGTATCACCAACCTAGAGTGTTTTACTCAGTCTTATCTCGCCGTTCTTTTTAAAGGAAATTGTGTACCCTTTAAAAACACGAAACACATTAAAGTTTTGGTGTACTTTATCAGGCACATGCTTTGTCGTTCACATTCTTATCACTTTGTCTGCAGTTTCCGAAATGGACCTGACCAGATTATTGGTTTTTGTATATCTGCTCCTTTTTTTGATATTTTGTAAGCAGATGTGTTGTAGCGAATATGGATTTGCACCCTTCGCTGCCGCCTTGAAACTGAAAGTGAAACTTTGTGAAATGGTGACCATGGTAACCTTCCCTGCAGGTCCCACGTGTGTGGACCAGAGTGACGAGTGTGGAACGTGGATCGACAACGGACAGTGTGAAACAGACAGCACCACTCGCGTACTGTGTCCCCACGGATGTAACCTCTGCTTCAGTGAGTGAAGACTTCTGTGTGTGTGTGTGTGTGTGTGTGTGTGTGTGTGTGTGTGTGTGCATATATGTGTGTGTTTGTGTGTGTGTATGTGTGTGTGTGTGTGAGTATGTGGGGGGGGTGTGTGTGTATGTGTGTGTGTGTGTGTGTGTGTGTGTGTGTGTGTTGTTTCATCACCAGCATGTTTGTGCCTTTATAATTTAGTATATTTAGGGCGATGATGGGATGAAAAATGCTTATCGGGGCTTAACTGTTATCAAAGACAAAGAATTTTGTCTTGTCTTGTATTGTGTTGTGTTGTCTTTGTCATCTTGTATTTTCATTTCTTGTCGTGTCATGCCTTGAATCTTTGGATGGGATGACTTTGAATCTGATACTTTTGATTTTATTTATTTCGTTTTTCCAGGACCTGGTTTAAACTAGTAGTACACGACTCAAAGTTATAGTAATACAGCATTTCAGTTTCTCTTCATTTACAGTGTTCAAGAACAGCTCAATCTGAGAACAAAGAGTTGAACAGTGCTGATGCTTCATATTAAGGTCTGTTATATAGTTGTATACATGTATGTTCTGTTCTCACAGATCCATTTTGCTATGACACATTTCCGGAGTGCTTCTGGTGGGGAGACCACTATTGTGAGGGATATTATTATCACTTTATGCTGGGTAACTGTCCCTACTCTTGTCACCACTGCAGTAGTAAGTATATCTGTGTGGGTAACCGTATACTCAGCCTGTTTATTATGTAATTAAAAACTGAAATATGAACAAACACACAGACAAAGAGCATCAGCTGATGATTTTTTTCTAATGTGTTTTGTTCTCCGTGTAGTTGATAACAGTACAGCATGATTTTGTTTAGATGGTCATGTCTGCATCAGTAGCAAACAAATGTTCAAAACATGTAAAGAAGGGCAAATAAACGAGAGGGGGGGGTTGCGTGGAGGGGGGGGGGGGCAAGACTAGTGTTTTCATGGATCAGGCTTTCTGCACATGTCGAACGGGTGATGGGGCTCACAATGATGTATGAACACAGTTTAACATTAATGTGTACATATGCACACAACGTTACACATGCACGCATTCAGTTGAGTTGGTTGACTTCCAAGAATTTTCCCAAATAGAACAGTTCTTACATAAACTATCATACAAGCACAATTACCAGAGCACATGTTCAGTGATTCAGATACTCCATTTTGTCACCGAAAAAAAAAGAGAGAGAGAGAGAGAAAGAACTAAAAGTAAGCACAACGCAACTTCACGTGTGCCTCTTTATCTTTTACCTCTCTCCACCCTCCCAGCATGTCATCCCCTCACCCCAGCCCTGCAGAGCTGAGTGTAATGACCTGTTGGCCAGCACTCTTCAGGTGAGGGGGGGATTGGGGGGGGGAGGGACGCGGGCTGAATCCAGGATGTCTGTGTGTCCTGGATGTCTGACCGGGTGGGAAGTTCATCTCGCGTTTTCCAAAGGAGAATCTTCCACCCTACCCCACCCCTCTCCCATGTACCAACCCCCACACTCACTTCCCTTCCCCATTTTGTCTACTCTGATTCAGCGTAGCAGAAAATAAATGCTTCTGGTCTTATAGTACTCTGCCCAAATAAATTCGTCCTCTGACAGGGCAAGATGAAGTGTGTGCATGCGTGCCTGCATGGGCACGCATGTGCTCGTGCGTGTGTTTGTGTTTGTGTGTGTGTTTGCAGGAACGTGTGTAAATTCCAGAGTAGAGTGGTGGCCGCGTAGCAACGCATCTGCTTTAAAATCGAGAGAATCTGAGGGTGGAAGATCAAATCCCCCACTTGCCAGTGTTTCCTTTTCCCCCCTCCACTTGAACTTTGATGGTGTTCAGATGAGTTGATAAACCGAGTTCCTGAGTGTAGCATGCACTTACTGTACGTAAAAGAACCCACAGCAACTAAAGGGTTGTGTCCCTGTCAAAACCATGTATAAAATTCCACTTAGGAAAAGAAATACACCTGGAGTTAGAAAAAAAATTGGTGGTGCTATACTGAAAAGACATGCTCTCCCCATGGGAGGAAGAAAGCATGGATTTCCCACAGAGAAATCCGTAGTCACAAAAGAGTTATACAACACAATACAGTACACTTACCATCAGTGACAGGTGAGACAATGGATGAAGGGGGGCCACATCCTGCCTCTGTGCAGGCCACAGCCCGAACACACACACACACACACACACACACACACACAGAGAGAGAGAGAGAAAGAGAATAGGTCTACTAAATTACAATGCAATTCAAAACGATATGATACGATACGATGCGTTACGATACAAAAACGATACGATGATACAATACAATACGATCAGATATGATACGATACTGCACACACGATCAATACGATACCATACCATACCATACAATACGACATGACACGACACAATACGATACGATACGATACAAATGCAGGCAGGTTCCAGTGCTACAAGCAGCCCTGTAAGAACGGCGGCACGTGCACAGAGGCCACAGGGACGGCTGACGGCTACACCTGTGACTGCTCAGGGACAGGCTACACTGGGCCCACGTGTGAAGAAGGTCAGCTAGATCTCTCTCTCTCTCTCTCTCTCTCTCTCTCTCTCTCTCTCTGTGTGTCTGTCTGTCTGTCTGTCTATATAGATGTATATATTTCGATAGATAGAAAGATACACGAGATATGTATATATATATACATACATACACACACACATATATATATATATATATATATATATATTTCTTGGCGGGGGGGCGGAGGTGGTGGGGGTAGGGAGGGGAGAGAGAGAGAGAGAGCTGAAAAAATAGACATGGTCGAACAAAGACCCAGAAAATGTAAATTTGGGGGAACAGAGCTTGGGGAATATAAGTATGACCTCGAGATTCCCCTTTCCATTGCTTCTGATACACTAGGCAAACTTATTCATTCATTGGTCCATTCATTGATTGATTCGTTCATTCCATTCCGTTCCCTTACTTTTGCCATATATCAGTAGTCAGCAGCTTCAATACAGGGCTACCCCGCCTTTGCTTCTGTATATTTGTAGTGGAAGGTAGAGAGAGGGGTTCAATAAAGGCTGGTCCATAACGTCCTCCCTTCGTTTGTTTTTTTTTTTTTTTGTTTTTTGTTTGTTTGTTTGTTGTTGGTTTTTTTGTTTTTTTTTTTGTTTGTTCGTTTTGTTTTGTTTTGTTTGTTTGTTGTTTTGGGGTTTTTTTTCTTCAATAGCTTGATTAATTAAACTCATAGAAAAGGGGTAGTTTCCAATTGAGGGGCGTGGGGGGGGGGCGGGGGGGGGCAATTTTTACAAGCCCAGAACGATCCTGGGGTAAATCCCAGCTGGTGGGTGAGGTAGGTAGGGTAAGTTGAAGCTGTACACTATCATACATCCATATGTTCAAATGTATAAGTGTTTTATTTATCAATCATACTATGATTTTCTTGTGTACCCTCTTACCTTAATGTTGTTCCTTATTGGAAAATGTAATCATTCAATGAAACATGATTAATGAAGTGGAGGTTTCTATGAGATTGAAATAAGATCTTGTATCACTTATGTTACAGCCTCTTTAAGAAGCACATCAGCGCAAAAATTTGAAGAAGAAAAATCAGCAGAAATGAAATAATTTTATGCGTGGATAGTGCGTGTGCAGAGGTTTTTTTTAATATCTATCTATCTATCTATCTATCTTTACTTTTTTTCTGTCTATCAGTTTCAGTTTCAATTTCAGTTCTCAAGGAAGTGTCACTGTGTGCGGACAAACCCACATACGCTAAGACTGCCATTATATTATATTGATATTCTGCACCATTGTGGTGTGTCTGTTTTGTTGACAGGCGGACAGTAGGGTGACAAGAAGAGCGCCATGTTCAAATGAACGAACGACAAGTGGAGAAGCATCTCTTGTCACCTGAAGAAAAGATTCGTGTGCAAGTACACTGCGTCTTAACCCGCCTGCACGCCAGATACATGCAACTGACGAGGACCACTCTACATACTGGTTGTCTTTGACCATAATGCCACATCCTCAAACACATCCTACGGTATACAATGCCAGTTAAGAACTCTTCCTCAGTTTTTCTTGTTGAGCACCTTTTCACTTCTGTGTTAGTCATTCCTGTGTCCACGTGTATGTGTAGCGTGTGCACACGTGCTCGAACTCTGCATGTAATAACCTGTAATCCATACTAAATGATTAAGCATTAATAATCGTATATGATATATCGCATGTAATCAATAATTCATACCAATAAGCATTCCACGCTGGCTTTAAAATTTGTTTTGCTTTGCCGTTCACTAATCCTGCTTCGAAAGACCTACAAAAAAGCATTCTTTACAGCAGTCAGAAGTCACGCTGTTTTAAATTTCAAAATGTATTTCTGTTCATTCTACGTGCGTCTACCTAAAGTTCCCATGTCAATGTCTCAGCACATAGTGTACGGGAAACACTTCAGTGGAAACGACTGATCCCAAAAAACAGTAATGCAGCTTTTTTTTTTATCTTCTTAAATCACTTAACGTAAACGACATTCTTGTAAATTAAAAAAATGAAACAAGAAAAATGTTTTGAGGGGGTGGTGAGCGTGGCTTCTTCCTCCACGTGTACAGCAACGTTCAAGTGGGGATTTTGCAGAGTCGCTGTCTACCCATTTCCTGTTTCCTGGAATGTGCAGTGCATTCCAGATAAGTGATGACGTAATCAGAGTTGTGCTTACGTCTTTCCCTGTCTTCGTCAGCGCAATAAAGACTTACCTCGTAACGTCTTTCTGTGTGTTTGTGAATGATTATTGTGAAAGTGTGTGTGTACCTTGTGTGTGTGTGTTGATGCATGTGTGTGAGTGTATGCGTGTGTGATAGTGTGTGTGCTTTTGTATGTGTATGATACCAAAAGTTAGAGCAGCAGTCTTGAACCAGACAATTCAGATTCAGATTCAGTGTCAAAGCATGCCGTTGGTCCACATTAACTACATCACATCTGCTGTGAAAAAAAGAGGAGCAGATCCTTGACTTTAGCATAAAACCAAACCCGCCAATCACACCTTGAAAGCTTTACGCAGGTGTTTGTAAAGCAAACACAGAATGGAGTAAAATCAATGGACAAAGAAAAATCAAATAAATTTACAGATACAATATACTTATATGAATGATATATAAAAGGCAAAAAAGTGAGAAAACATACACAGTCACACACCCACACAAGCAAGCAAGCAAGCACGCACATTCAACAATTTGCAGACTACAAGGCCCAACCCTCAACTGAAAAACGTTTGTACCCAGACCCACCCTAAACACGCACGCACGCGCGCGCACACACACGCACATTCACACACACACGTGTGTGCGCGCATTGACATATATCCCTTGTGCGCGGCTTAGAAACACAAGTGTCAGCCGGCGGGATTTCACATACGCAAAAACATACACAGAGAGGCAAACACACACACACACACACACACACACACACAGATAATCGATCCCTGAAACAAATGGATCACATGCATATATTTGTGCAGCAACACTCTCAAAGGCAAAGTTTTTATTGCTTGCACAGCTGTTTTCCTTTATTAGTAGCTTCGCCTCTGTATCAGTCCTACCCACTGGCTATTCCTGAGTGTCTTCACAGAGTGCGAGAAAGGTTTGTGATGAAGAGGTGCTCGAGATGTTCGTGGTATTCTTCACATTCTTTTGTCTCTTTCAGAGCTGGCACACGAGCTGAATGATGTCTTCTGCTTGTCCTACCCAAGATCTTATCCACGTCTTTGACGGATGTCTGGTCTCCTTGTCTTGTTCAACAGGGGTTTTTTTTTCAGGTAGTGGCTGCTAATGGACTCAGAAGAATTCCCCCTGTAATTTCTTCAAGGGCACGTCCTTCTGTGTTGGTATCATGCATTGGTCCCATTACTTTGAATTTGCATTAAAAATCTCCACATAATCAAATAATCATCAAATTTACTTCTTATTTCCTCTTAAAACGTCTGGGTATTTTAGTAGAGCCTGATCAAGGGTGTATACAGGTACTGACAAGTACAATGCTTTTGTGATTTTCATCAAACATTTCTAGGCAAATGCTTACTAATGCATATGAGCTGCTGTATCATTTCTCTAAGTATTCACTGGGAACTTTGTTTTTCACATTACTTTTAGACTGATTGCTGGTCATTTTCCTCTGAAAAATGATGTAGTCATCAAAAGTGATTGTTCTGTCAGCATAAGTCTGGTTTCTTGGGAGGCATTTGACACCAATAAGTTATTTTTTTCCAATTATTGAGAATCTTTTTCTCACACTAGCGCAATTCCAAGTACAGACTCACGGTTTTCTTTAACAGCTGCTCTATTTTTTTTATATCCTGCCACCTAAGCATGACATGACATCTTATGGAATGTCTGTTTTAGGCATGTGTGTCTCATGCAATGCACCCGAGGCAAAGGTTTGATTGACGCAATAGATTTTTTTTTCTTCTGAATGATGAGCAAATATACTCAGTCACCCTGACACCCTCTTATCAGGGAAAGGCGATGGATGTCCACCTGAGTGGAATCCACCAGCCTGGTGTCACCCTGAGGCCAGATAAGATACAATTAGTGCCTGTCAACTGAACAGCCACTCCTGGCCTGGTGTCGTCCTAAGGCCAGATAACATACAATTAGTGACCAACATACAATTAGTGACTGTTAACTGAACAGCCACTCCAAGCCTGGTGTCGTCGTAAGCTAAGGCCAGATAACATACAATTAGTGACTGTTGACTGAACAGCCACTCCAAGCCTGGTGTCGTCCTAAGCTAAGGCCAGATAACATACAATTAGTGACTGTTGACTGAACAGCCACTCCAAGCCTGGTGTCGTCGTAAGCTAAGGCCAGATAACATACAATTAGTGACTGTTAACTGAACAGCCACTCCAAGCCTGGTGTCGTCCTAAGCTAAGGCCAGATAACATGCAAAATCAGTGACTGTTGACTGAACAGCCACTCCAAGCCTGGTGTCGTCGTAAGCTAAGGCCAGATAACATACACTTAGTGACTAACATACAATTAGTGACTTTTGACTGAACAGCTACTACTAGCTTGGTGTCGTCCTAAGCTAAGGCCAGATAACATACAATTAGTGACTAACATACAATTAGTGACTGTTGACTGTCGTCCAAAGCTAAGGCCAGATAACATACAATTAGTGACTGTTGACTGAACAGCCACTCCAAGCCTGGTGTCGTCGTAAGCTAAGGCCAGATAACATACACTTAGTGACTAACATACAATTAGTGACTGTTGACTGAACAGTCACTCCAAGCCTGGTGTCGTCCTAAGCTAAGGCCAGATAACATACACTTAGTGACCAACATACAATTAGTGACTGTTGACTGAACAGTCACTCCAAGCCTGGTGTCGTCGTAAGCTAAGGCCAGATAACATACAATTAGTGACCAACATACAATTAGTGACTGTTGACTGAACAGCCACTCCAAGCCTGGTGTCGTCGTAAGCTAAGGCCAGATAACATACAATTAGTGACTGTTGACTGAACAGCCACTCCAAGCCTGGTGTCGTCGTAAGCTAAGGCCAGATAACATACAATTAGTGACTGTTGACTGAACAGCCACTCCAAGCCTGGTGTCGTCGTAAGCTAAGGCCAGATAACATACAATTAGTGACTGTTGACTGAACAGCCACTCCAAGCCTGGTGTCGTCCTAAGCTAAGGCCAGATAACATACAATTAGTGCCTGTTAACTGAACAGCCACTCCTAGCCTGGTGTCGTCCTAAGCTAAGGCCAGATAACATACAATTAGTGACTGTTAACTGAACAGCCACTCCAAGCCTGGTGTCGTCGTAAGCTAAGGCCAGATAACATACAGTTAGTGACTAACATACAATTAGTGACTTTTGACTGAACAGCTACTCCTAGCCCGGTGTCGTCCTAAGCTAAGGCCAGATAAGATACAATTAGTGACTGTTAACTGAATAGCTATTCCTGGCCTGGTGTCATCTGAAGGCCAGAAAAGATACAATTAGTGACTGTTAACTGAACAGCCACACCTGGCCTGGTGTCGTCCTAAGCTAAGGCCAGAAAAGATACAATTAGTGACTGTTAACTGAACAGCCACACCTGGCCTGGTGTCGTCCTAAGCTAAGGCCAGATAACATACAACTAGTGACTGTTAACTGAATATCCACTCCTTGCCTGGTGTCGTCCTTTGACCAGGTAACAAATAATAAGTGACTGTTGACTGAACAGCCACTCACACTTCTTCTTGCTGTATCATAGGTTTTAACAGGGTGTTTCCTCTTAAGGAAGTTAGGTAGGTATGCCTCTCAGTGTATTGCATTATGTAAACTGCTAACTGTAATCACTTGACACTGACAGATCTGTCAATGTGGAAACAGGGAAAGGAGAGGACTGGGTCATGGCTTCCTTTTGTCGAACCCCAAAGCAGGGCTTAACCAAGTTTGACGTGTTACTTTAGCGAACGGGTGTTGAAATAATGACTACTCAACACACACACACACACACACACACACAGAGAGAAAGAGAGAGAGAGAGAGACAGGCACACACACACACACACACACACACACACACACACACACACACAGACAGACACACACACACACACACACACACACACACACACACACACACACACTAGAACGCCGTGAGATACTCCTTTATTGCTCTGACGAAGACGGAAAAAAGTACCATTTCTGCTCTCAGAGAAGACTTTGACAGTAAGCACAACAACGCTGAATAATCACGTTTTCACTTACCCAAGTACAAAACATACGAGGAAGCAGGAAATGGGTAAAGCGTACCATGCACGGTGTCTACTGGAGCTTACTGCACCGTGAAGAATGTAGCCACCACCTCGTTACAACATGCACAAAGCCTATTCAAGACATTCGAAGTCCAAGGAAGTAAACATGCAATTCACAGTTTCTGTCTCTTTCTATCTCTTTTTTTTTTTTTTTTTTTTTAACATACGAGAAATTGTCATTTACCATGAACAATAAATGAATTATGTCAAAAACAGTTCAGATTTCCACATTTATTACAATGGACAATGCGTGATGTGTCATGCTTATTTGGAATTGGATTCATTTCCCCGCTCGCTATATCTATATAGACTTAAACCAACTGATGTTTCATGAATGAAATCGATCGTTTCAGCTGAAGTGTGAACTGTGTGATGGGACATCAAAAGGGGGTGCACCATTTAGACATGTGTTTAATGAACTGAAGCGAATTTTCAATAAACATGGCTTTTAACCACCGCAAATAAAAATAAAGTAGGTTTTTCGAAACAGGATCAATTAATGGCAAAAACAGTTATAAATACATACATAAATATCAAAAAGCGCATGTCTTTTCATGGCCAGTGTGAAATGTTGATCAGTATGATTACTGATTATTTATTGATTAGTATGGGTATTGGATCATTGCATGCAGAGGCAAAAGCACGTGTGTGTGTGTGTGTTTACACCTCACTTACACTGGGACACAGGACTGATTCAACACAGAAACGAAAATGTGTTTTGCAAGGAAAACTCGAGGAAGAAGACCTAGCATTGTGTACGCAGGGTGTGGACAAAACTGTGGAGGAAGAGGAGGAGGATGCCACACTGTGGTGGTCAAAGACGACCAACGCGTAGAATCGTCCAGGCCACGTGAGCTGCAGATATATGGCGTGCACAGGCGGGTTAATTAAGACACGGTGTACTTGCACACGAATCTCTTCTTCACGAGGCAGGAGATGCTCCTCCACTCGCCGTTCGAGCCTTTGATCATGGCGCACAACTCGTCACCCTGTGGTTCGCCTGTCAACACAACGGACACACCACGATGCTGATGAATAATAATGAGTCTCTGTGTGTGTGTGTGTGTGTGTGTGTCTGTGTGTGGAGGGGAGGGTGATTAGGGGTGTGTGTGGAAATGAAGCCGCTGTTGCTTGTATGTATTTTACTTTTGATTTGTAACTTTTCGAATTTTTGGTCCAACCTTTGTCAAGTTGTGTGTGTGTGCATGTGTGCACTGGACTTAGATATGGGCTGAGATATTGTGTCGGGTGAGTGACGAGCCTATGGATGCACAATTAATTTCCAAATGGATGTATAAAGATGTATTGTATTGTAATATCAATAATAATGATAACAATAATGATGATAATGATAATACGATATAATGGCAGTCAATACCATTTCAGAAAGAGTACAAACTGAGAGTGAAGGCTAGAAAGGTGGTGAAACAATTCTTTCCACAGTGATCATTGAAGCAAGATCTGCTTATTTATTCCTTATATATATATATATATATATATATATATATATAGAGAGAGAGAGAGAGAGAGAGAGAGAGAGAGAAGATTGCGGAGAAAAAATCCGCTTTCAACCTGTTTGCTTGCTTTAACTTTAAGTGTGCTGTAAAATAAAAGTGGTTTTCATCAAACTCATATCTTTTAGCGTATGACAGCGCTTGTCTGTTTACTGTCTGTCTGTCTCTGAACTGACCTGTCATTGATGTAAATGGACACAAATGCACCACGAATTCTGAAATGTCCATACTTTGTACTGGATCTTCACATCCAGTCCATATAAACACACCGAGGTACACTTTTCTTTTTTTTGATTTCGCAGGAACTCGTTAGTTAAATTAATGATGGGGTGATCTGACTCTGACAAACTTGCGGACATCCGCAGTGGATGTGGACAAATCTTTTCCGCGTGAACTTGAATTTGTGGAGGTTAATTTCCCTGGGAAGATACTGTAGGAATCCTATTCGCCATTCAGACAAGCACTTTCATCGTGGAGTGTTGACCGTGATGTAACGCGTCCGCCTTGGAAACGAGAGAATCTGAGTGCGCTGGTTCGAATCACGGCTCAGCCGCCGATATTTTCTCCCCCTCCACTAGACCTTGAGTGGTGGTCTGGATGCTAGTCATTCGGATGAGATGATAGACCGAGGTCCCGTGTGCAGCATGCACTTAGCGCACGTTAAAGAACCCACGGCAAATAAAGGGTTGTCCCTAGCAAAACTGTGTAAAAAAAATCCACTTCGATAAGAAAACAAATAAAATTGCAGGCAGAAAACAATGAAAAATAAAAATGGGTGGCGCTCTCACTGTAGCGACGCGCTCTCCCTTCGGAGAGCAGCCCGAATTTCACACAGAGGAATCTCTTGTGACAAAAAAAAAGAGTAATACAATACAATACAATCATTTTCCTCTTTAATGTCAAACGTACCACTTTTCCAGTTAGTGTAACCAGATACCAGACCTCCATCGGTCCACGTGTAACCAGCGTTCCCATCCCGCCGTGTGGCACCCAGCCAGAGAGGTTTCTCGCCGCTGAAATCAAAAGAAGAAATGACGGGCGCAATAGCCGAGTGGTTAAAGCGTTGGACCTTCAATCTGAGGGTCCCGTGTTCGAATCTCGGTAACGGAGCCTGGTGGGTAAAGGATGGAGATTTTTCCGATTTCCCATATCAACATTAATGTGCAGACCTGCCTATGCCTGAACTCCCTTGCATTTTCGTGTCTCCGTAACCCACCGAACACTGACATAGGTTACAGGATCTTTAACGTGCGTATTTAATCTTCTGCGTGCGTATAGACACAAAGGGGGTTTAGGCACTAGCAGGTCTGCATATATGTTGACCTGGGAGATCGGAAAAATAACCACCCTTTACCCACCAGGCGCCGTTTCCGTGATTCGAACCCGGGACCCTCAGATTGAAAACCCAACGCTTAAACCACTCGGCTATTGCGCCCCGTCATACTCTGTCCATACTCTTTCCAGACAATATTTTCCTCCCTCACTCTTCGTCCTTGTACCTGTTCTTTAAGTCAGACCAAAATCTTAGAGAGCTTAGCGCCTACAATAAACTGGAGAATTAATGGAAAAGGAAGTCCCACCTGTAGTTTGGCTCCAATTCGATACCATGTTAAGTGTTCTCTGGGTACAAGAGCATCGCGTTGAGGTTATGCCTAAACCAGGCAACTGTCAAATCTTGTTCATGAGGCTCGTCTGTCCCGATCTGTGTTAAGCTTGGCCTCGTAGTTTAACAGAATCTCGGTAAAATTGTTCTTCTCGGTAAATTTGGAAACCACGCAATTAAGCCATTGTTCTGATGAGCTGTTGCCATGGCCAGAATACACACTTGTAAAAGAGCAACCTCAAGAGACGCAAGCTCAGATGGTATGGCCATGTCATGAGATCATCAGGGCTTGCCAAGACATTCCTGCAGGGCACAGTGCAAGGAGGGAGAAGGAGAGGCAGACAGAGGAAGAGATGGGAGGACAACATCCCAGAATGGACGGGCTTGAGGTTGAGCGATACAATCAGGTCAGAAAACCGACAGGATTGGAGGATGCTGGTTGCCAGATCACCTGTGGCGCCCCAACAGTCCATAAGACTACGGGATAGGTGAAGGTCAAGGTGAAAAGAGCAATATGTTTTCGTAACCACACCTGTCCACTGCGCTGAAAGACATGATCCTGTACAGCCACTATCAGAGCACTTCACCTGGTCCCCACACATGACTGCATGGATTCAATGCACATTGACAACACTTTACCACTATACTGTTTATATCTATTTGAAACAATTCTATGTATCTGTCCATACATTTTCTAGGCAATTTTTTTTCGCCATCACTGTTCGCTCTTGTGCCTGTTCATAAATCAGAGCACAAAGTCTTAGAGTGTGCATGGAAAAGTGTGTTACTTGAAAATCACACTCTGTAATCCCCCCCCCACCCCGCCCCCCAAAAAAGCAGTTCAGAGAGGCCTATTGAAGCATCTCTCCCCTTCTTTCTGCATCCCTTATAAATAAAATAAAAAACACGACACCTTTCTTTAACAAATGTAATTGATAGTCAATTTTTGCTATTGTGATTGTCATGACACAATTGTACTTGAACAATGTTTGGCTTATTTTGCATTTTCCAACAGCTTTGCATATGAGGCAATGTTCCGTTAATAATAGTTCGTGCGCATGTGTGCATTATGTGCATGGTTTTCGTGTAGGGACCCATGTCACTTATGATGGCCCATGTCACTTATGATGGATGGCCCATGTCACTTATGATGGATGGCCCATGTCACTTATGATGGCCCATGTCACTTATGACGGATGGCCCATGTCATTTATGATGGCCCATGTCACTTATGATGGATGGCCCATGTCACTTATGATGGATGGCCCATGTCACTTATCATGTCCCGTGTCACTTATGATGGATGGCCCATGTCACTTACGATGGATGGCCCATGTCACTTATGATGGATGGCCCATGTCACTTACGATGGCCAATGTCACTTATGATGGCCCATGTCATTTATGATGGATGGCCCATGTCACTTATGATGGCCCATGTCACTTATGATGGATGGCCCATGTCACTTATGATGGCCTATGTCACTTACGATGGATGGCCCATGTCACTTATGATGGCCTATGTCACTTACGATGGATGGCCCATGTCGCTTACGATGGCCCGTGTCACTTACGGTGGCTGATGTCACTTACGATGGCCCGTGTCACTTACGGTGGCTGATGTCACTTACGATGGCCCATGTCACTTACGGTGGCTGATGTCACTTACGATGGCCCGTGTCACTTACGGTGGCTGATGTCACTTACGATGGCCCATGTCACTTACGGTGGCTGATGTCACTTACGATGGCCCATGTCACTTACGATGGCCCATGTCACTTACGATATATTGCGAACCAGGGCCTGTTCAGCGGCAGACATGACTGTGGCGATGGTGGCGTTAGTTTTCGAACACACGTCCTGGGCCAGACTGAAGGTTCTCCACTTGCCAAAGTACCTGTAGCAGTGTACCTCTTCCCGCCTCCATCCTTCAGCACACGGGATGACTGCCGAACACAACAGGCCGTTGGAACAGTTTGAGCAGTGAATGATATGAAGATAACATGAACCAGTTTGCATCCCTCTCCTGACACCTGCTTATATACATACATACATACATACATACATATATATATATATATATATATATATTTATGTCCTCATTGCTGCTAAACTTACCTGGTCTCCTCCTGTGACCGATCTGCTTCAAGGACTCACAAAGATCTGATACTCTGGCTTTTCGGGGTGGGATGCAATGGTTAATCACCAATTTTCTCACGAAGCGGTCAACAGGCAATGAAACTCTATAGGAATACTTTAAGGAAAAAAACACTATATATATATATATATATATATATTATATATGAAAAAAACTATATATATATATATATCGTATATATATATATATATATATATAGATATAGATATAGTGTATATATATATAGTAGAGAGAGAGAGAGAGAGAGAGAATGACAATAACAATGACAATGACAAATGTTTTATTGAGGGTAGAATGGATAAGCTAGAAGCTTCTTTACACCATGCCCTCACACACGCATACACATACATACGCACAATATAATATATGATATAAATGTGAATAAATAAATTACATAGAGCAAATCAAATTGATAATGATAGAGGCATAAACGGATGAATCAAAGACTACAATTACGGAAACAACATAAAAATCATACAAAACATTGCCACATTAAAATCTTCAAACACACACATGTGTGTGTGCACACAGGCATCACACACATGTACTCGAACACACAAGCACATAGACATGCACACGCATACTTACACTGCGCCTTTTCCCTTGCTTACACACTGTTGGGAAACAATTAATCAAATTATGTCGGCTTGCTAAGATCTCATCATATGCTTTGATTTTGCTGGAGAGAGAGACAGACGGACAGACAGAGACAGAGAGAGAGCAGACAGACAGAGAGAGAGAATGAAACTGTGTAGGAATACTTTAAAGAAAAAAATATATAGAGAGAGAGAGAGAATGAAACAGTGTAGAAATACTTTAAAGAAAAAAAATATATATAGAGAGAGAGAGAGACAAACTCAATGCCTCAACAATATCGACTGATGTTGCGTGGATTTCCAATCTCACTTCGAACGGACGTCTTTTGTTTTTTTGTTTTTTGTTGTTTTGTTGTTGTTGTTGTTGTTGATTGATAGATATGGATACTTATATAGCGCCTATCCTCGGTCAGAAACCAAGCTCTAAGCGCTTTACAAACGGAGTCATTTGCACAAAAGGCTACCTATCTGGGTAGAACCGTCTGACGGTTGGCAATGGGTGCTCATCATTCGTTTCCTGTTTCATTCAATCAGATTTCAGGCACCACATACACGCTCAGAAAGGCATGTGACACAACCAATACATTCTGTCTTCTGTATGCTTTTCTGATACCGGTTTGTTACTTTCTTCAAGCAGGTAACGCACGGCGGTTTTCGTTGCTTTGGGAACAGAGAATAAAAAGTGAACGCAATGTGATTCCGGCCTTGCATGACACCTTGAATGACACCGACCAGCAGGTGTACAGATTAAACTGTTTGTCGATTTCTCCTCCAGTAGAAGCATTATTTAATGAAGGGTGTAGCTGTTGACCTTTTCTTTTCCTTCTGGCTTGGAGGAGAGCGGGGGGGGGGGGGGGGGGGGGGCGGGGGGGGAGGGGGGGGGGAGAGGTACAGGATAAAAACACAGTTCCTTTTTTGTCCGTCCGTACGACTGGCCAGGAATCAGGCTAAAAACATGTATAACCTTCTGCTTCAATAGGATACAGGTTGACAAGAAATGTATTTCTCTTTTTATCACAACAGTTTTCTCTGCGCGAAATTCGGGCTGCTGTCCCCAGGGAAAGCGCTTCGCTATACTACAGCGCCACCTTTTTTCTTTCTTTTTTCTTTTTTTTTTCCCTGTGTGCAGTTTTATTTGTTTTCCTATCGAAGTGGATTTTTTGTACAGAATTTTGCCAGGAAAAACCCTTTTGTTGCTGTGGGTTCTTTTACATGCGCTAAGTGCATGCTGCACACGGGACCTCGGTTTATCGTCTCATCCGAATGACTAGCGTCCAGACCGCCACTCATGGTCTAGCGGAGGGGGAGAAAATATCGGTGGCTGAACCGTGATTCGAACTAGAGCGCTCACATGCTCTCGCTTCCTAGGCCACTTGAACACTTCCCCTGTGAGTTGAGAAACGCAATGTGTTCTCCCTGGACGCCCCTCTGCTGTTGGGTTTGGACATTCCTCTACCACTGGGGACGCAAGTTATATTAATATTTCTAATATATTCCTGCGGTAGACAGATATGATGCAGGTTAACTCACAGCGGATCTTTTTTTTTTCCGGGGGGGGGGGTGGTTTTTGGGTTTTTGGTTTGTTTGTTTTTTGTCCTATTTTGAACGTCCCTAGGCAGATACGGTTCAGGTTACCAGGCAAAATGTTCACGAAACAGGATGGTGCAGAATGTTTTTTTGGTACTTTCCCCCAAAACTGCGCACCTTCTCTCTCTCTCTCTCTCTCTCTCTCTCTCTCTGTGTGTCAGAAAGGAACACAGAGTGTACAGTGCAGCTTTGGGGATTTTCATTTGAGCACTCAATAGCGGGAAATTCCAAGGAGTACTCAAGGACAAGATGCAAACTTTCATGACGGTAAAATAGCACACACAGAGAGAGAGAGGCAAACGATTTTTGATAAATAAGGAAAATATGATAAGCAGACAAGCTTTCTATAAAACTGGCCTTCATAGCAGAGCGCACTCACACATAAAATTAATATGCAGGCAAATACACATATTCGTAATATTTGCACGCATAATACATAGATACATGAATCAATTAAAAAAAAACCCATACATACATACATACATACATACATATAAATCAGATGTATACATATATTGCAAATAAATGACAGTAACTTTTTTAATTAAAAAAAAGTCATTTGCAACTAAACCAAACGTATGAACCATGGAGACAAACAGAAAGGACATACCTCAAAATATACCCCCACGTGTCCGAAGGGATGAACATTCAAGAGTTTCATAATAATAATAATAATGGATACTTATATAGCACACTATCCAGAAATCTGCTCTAGGTGCTTTACAAAAACGATTTTGATAACATAAAACATTATATCTATGTTACATACACACACCAAAATGTGACCACACACACACACACACACACACACACACACACACGCACGCACGCACGCACGCACGCACGCACACACACACACACACTGCATACATACATTTTAACATACATGTGTATCTAACAGCTACCCTAACACATACACACACATAGGCAGGCACATACTTACATAAACACACGCACACACAATACACATTCATATACATGCATGTAGTTGTGGGCCTGCCACAACTGAACTTATTGCTGAGGGAAAAGGTGAGTTTTGAGACGAGATTTAAAAGATGCGAGGGAATCAGAATGACGGAGGTTATCAGGGAGCTTGTTCCACGTCTTTGGCGATTGAAAAGAAAACGATCTGTGTCCATAGGTCTTACTACTGACGTGAGGTATCCTGAGAAGTCGAGTATCAGAGGAAGAACGGAGCTGGCGAGACGGGGTATAGATATGGATGAGTTCAGAAAGATACTTTGGGCCAGATCCGTTGACTGCAGAAAAGGTCAGAGTGGATAGCTTATAGTCTATTCGATCAGAAACAGGCAACCAGTGGAGAGACTGAAGGAGAGGAGAAACATGGTTAAATTTAGAAGCTCTGCAAATGAGTCTGGCAGCGTTATTCTGAATTCGTTGGAGTCTGTGTAACAGGTATTTGGGAAGGCCGGCCAAAAGAGAGTTGCAGTAATCCAATCTTGAGAGAACCAGAGAGCATACAAGTGTCTTGGTTGCATCGGTTGAGAGATAGTGGCGGATAGAGCTGATTCTACGCAGTTCCAAATAGGCAACTTTACAGATATTCGAAATGTGCTGTTGGAAGGAAAGAGACTGGTCCAGGATTACACCAAGACTGCGAACAGGTGTGCTATTGATCAGAACAGAGTCAGGAAAGGAAGGATGTTGACGAAACTTCTTTGGACAGGTTATCATAAATTCAGTCTTATCATCATTTAATTGCAGCTTGTTGAGAGTCATCCAGTCCTTTAGGCCAGCAATGCACTCCTGTGTTTGAGTCACCAGTGCATCAAATTCAGCTATGGAAGCCGACTGATAAAGTTGTGTGTCATCAGCAAAGCTCTCATGCGACATCGCATGATGACTGATGACATCCGACACAGGAGCCGCATACAGCACGAAAAGAACAGGACCTAGGACGGACCCTTGTGGGACACCATATTTCAAGGCAGATACTCTAGAGTATGTACCATTTACACACACTTTCTGTGTACGATCTGACAGGTAAGACGTGATCCATGCTAGTGCAGTGTCACGAATACCAAAGGAAGTTTTAAGTCTGTTCAAGAGGATAGAGTGGTCGATAGTGTCAAAAGCTGCTGACAAATCTAAGAGAGCGAGAACAGATATCTTATCCTCATCAAATCCCGAAAGCAAATCATTCACTATTCTAAGAAGGGCTGTTTCGCAACTATGACCACGTCTATAAGCTGACTGGTGGGAATGAGCTTAAGTTGTCACTATTCCAATCGCATATAAAGCAAAGATTGAAACGAACAAAATTTTGATATCAGAATATACCAAGCAAAATTCAAAACAATGTGACATACATTTATTAGATGGAATACATAAGTATGCTGAAAGTATAATTATATATATAACTTTTTTTTTTCTTGCAGAGTGAGCTTATGTGCGAAAAAAACCCAACAATTAGACAAACCCAGATTCCAATTAGTGAAGAAAAAGAAAATGAGAAGTTGAATATGGCTCGACAAAATGTGCAATATAAGAATAATAATAATAAAATAAAATAAATTAAAGAGAGACTGAATTGTTGCTAAATGCCGTGTATTGAAATGCATATGAAAATTATATCATGTTATAATTATAGACAGAGACAGAGAGAGAGAGGAAAATAAGCTACATAAAGTGATGAAATTCAAACAGAAACTTCTAAAAGGCAAATATTTCAGCTACGTGATATTATAGATGATGATCCAAGCATGGTGTTGAAACAATACAAAGCTTACGAGAAAATGAAGATTCTGAGAAATGTATGTAAAAAAAAATCTTTTTTTTTAAAGCAAGTGCGCTGAACACTTCGCCACACATGATTATAAGGGATGACCCTCATGTGAAATAAAAATAAAAATAATCTGTGGTGCAATATAGCCCACCTCTGAAAAGTTAACAAAACTAAAAGTTATTTCTTTGTTAAACCAGTTACTGAAGTAGAATGGTAACCGGTGTTGTTGGGTATTTCTTTAATAAAAAAAAATAAATAAATCACCAGGAAAAGGTAATAATAATAATGGTATTTATATAGCGCTGAATCTTGTGCATAGACAAATCAAAGCGCCAAAGGTGGTTTTACATCTCAAATAACAACAACAATACTAAGATAATAAAAATAGTAGTAATAGTAGTGGTAGTAGAAGTAGCAGTAGTAGTCCTCCAAGAAAGTCCGGGGTGGGGGGAGAGAAAAAAAATTAGTAGTAGTAGACTTATTCAACATTTTCTCTATTGAATGCCACTCAACGCGCTTTTCATAAGTCGAAGTGTAAATGACGAAATAACAAAATAAATCTGTTCACACAATCACAGCACATCATGACACAACTCATCTAACTCACTTGCATACGCACGCACAATCTCTCTCTCTCTCTCTCTCTCTCTCTCTCTCTCTCTCTCTCTCTCTCTCCCTCTCTCTTTGTGATAACATTTGGCATCAAAAGCGAAGCGAAATTGTTATATACATTAAAGAAAAAACACCAAAAAAAACCTGCAAAGCACCAAATTCCTTGTTTATCATATGTTGACGTCTTCGCAGAGTTAGATGCCCAGGCTTAATCCAGATTATTACAGCTGGAGCGCACTTCTAACTTGAGACTGAAACTGAATACCAATAGAATAAAAATAATGTATATGAAATTGCAAGACCCCTTCCTGCGATCCCAATCCACTTCATGATTGAAACAACAGAACGATACAAATACCTTCACGTCGTTTTTCAGTCAACACATCTGTCAAAACAAAGCAATACAGTTATTCATGCTTTCAAAAAGAGCGATACAACGAGAACTTACAAGCACTGATAATAAATTGATTTATTTGATACGAAGGTAACAATCTTACGACATGAAGCAGAAACACACATCTATATCAAATCGAAATGACACATCTGATGTAACTGGATCGTTTGAAGTAGGTTTGCTCAATCATTTTCCTCACGAAAATGTCCATACAAAATTCTCAAGACAAATTCTGGGCGAGAAAACAATGGGAGAATTAGGTAAGGTTATTACTGACGTACAAAAACAAATCAATTTTGGATGAACGTAACAGAAGCAAAGAAAAAATATACATCAGATTGTTTTTGGATTTTTTGTGATTTTTTATATACCATCATTTATGATGTTCGTCCTTCGGAAAAATCAGGGGGAATATCGGTGGCTGTGGGTCCGGATGTGACAGATGAGGCCAATCCGGGCCCTGAAGGCTCGCCCACATGTGGGACACAAGTCCGTGGATGCTGCTCGGACCTTGCGCACAGCACCCTTTCGTTGTGTCTCAGTGATGCGCCTGGCTTCAGCTGCACGGGCTCCTGTGTTGATCTTCCTGCGCCAAGCTGGACGGTCCAGAGCAAGCGTCTCACATGTGCTGATGCCGACGTCCAGGTCTTTAAAGGACGCTTTGAGGCAGTCTTTGTAGCGTTTCTTCTGTCCTCCAACTGAGCGCTTGCCCCTGACACAGTTCTCCGTACAGCATCTGCTTAGGCAGTCGACTGTCTGGCATTCTGACCACATGTCCAGCCTACCTGGCTTGTGATTTCTGCAGGAGGGTGTAGACGCTGCAGAGGCCAGCTCATTCCAGGACTACCATGTCGGGGACTTTGTCCTGCTACATGATGTGGGGGAGTCTGAGGAGACAGTTCAGGTGGAAGCGATTGAGCTGTTTGGGGTGTCTATTGTAGACAGTCCAGGTCTCGCTAGCGTAAAGGAGGGTGGTAAGGGCCATAGACCTCCAGCTTGGTGGTAGCAACCATCATTTATATTTATATCATCGCTGGATATTCACAGTTCGAAATATTCTCACGGCAACTGGTTTTACACATACTCGGTAAGAAATCAAGGAACAACAAGCGTAAATAGTTTAAAGAATGCCATAGAAGGGAGACTACAGAATTCGTACGAAGCATACTGGGATGATAAAAATAAAGAATCTTCTAAGTTACGGGGTTTTTTTTTAATTATAAGCAGACCGATTTGAGCTGCACACAATGACAGAAAAACACAAAAAAGCCCCAATACAATAGTAAATTGCGAACGAGTTTTCTTGACTTGAATACGGAAAAAGGGAGACTGTGAATTTCATTTACTCGATGAATGTACATTACACGACGATCTCGTGAATAATGTATTACTTTGAATTTAAAAGAAGGAAGGAGGATTCAAATATGACATACATACATACATACGCACATACATGTAACGATGTTTAACTACACATTATGCATATTCATAAACATACATAAATGTTCATGTACCCACATGAGAGAGGGAGCGAGCGAGAGAGAGAGAGAGAGAGAGAGAGAGAGAGAAAGAAAGAGAGTATACCCTATGCAATCATACCAATATATATCCACATGCATTTACATGATATATACATGTATATGACACAGTCACAGAGTGTGTGTGTGTGTGTGTGTGTGTGTGTGTGTGGGAGAGAGAGAGAGAGATCTAGCTGACCTTCTTCACACGTGGGCCCAGTGTAGCCTGTCCCTGAGCAGTCACAGGTGTAGCCGTCAGCCGTCCCTGTGGCCTCTGTGCACGTGCCGCCGTTCTTACAGGGCTGCTTGTAGCACTGGAACCTGCCTGCATTTTACACACGTACGCACGTACACACGTGCGCACACTCACACACACACACACACACACACACACACACACACACACACACACACGTACAGCAAGAACAACATGACAGTTCAGCTGTGTAGACACAACTCAAAATGGAAAAGAAAAAAAAAGCCATAAAACAGGTAACTTTTTTTCTTTCTTTTTTTTTTTTTGAGTGCTGTGCGTTGACATGCATGCAGTTTGCGCAGGTTGTGCACTCTGGTTTATTTATTCACTGTGCAAACGCATTTCACTTCTTGTTTTTTTGTTTGTTTTTGTTTTTGTTTTGTTGTTTTGTTTTTGTGTGTGTGGTGCTTTTTTTATGCACTTATAAGGTTTACATGAAATTTGACACAGTTTTCTTCACATCTAGATCGTTTTCTTTTTAGAAACAAAAAGCTTGCCGGATAATTCTAAAAGCTAGAGAGAGAGAGAGAGAGAGAGAGAGAGAGAGAGAGAGAACTATTGGTTGGTTGGTGTTGGATTCATTCCAGGAACATCTCACTTTTCCAAGGTGTGTGGTCAAAGCTCTGGACCACCACTTCAGTCTTTGCCCTGTCAGAGGACCGGCGAATTACCCGGGTGGAATAAGATATATCCTGAATAAGGCCAACAAGCATTTCACGTGACTTTCTGTCTGCTGGATGAATCAGGACGGACAAAATGGGGAAGGGGATGTATGGGGTGGAGGTCACTGATTTAAAAAAAATAGATGGATAGCTCATTGTCTAGGAAAACTGAAGGCAACTGGATGCAATATTGTTCCTAGTATCCGGCCGTGAGGCGGTTGAGAAGTAGTCTGCTAACTGGTGGTAGTTTCTGAACTGTAATCGTTTGTCCTCGACGAAATCATGTTATGCTTGCCCCCACAACATGCCAAGTGTTGTGTCTTGATTGATATCTTCCAGTGGTTTACTTTCCGAAGTTATTACATGAAAACAGGGCAGTGACACGTAGCGTGAACTGGCTGTGGAGGCACACACAGGAATGGCAGCTTAACTAACGCTGCGAGCAAGTGAAAGCTTGCCGTAAAGCCAGCTGAGCGCTCGGCTACAAATATGAAGCTACCGCTTCGCGCTATACTGACACGAGTCGCAAAATGGCTGATTGAACACTTTCGCTGGCTTCAGTTAGCAAAGGGGCTCAAAGAATACATGCGCTATCCACCTATTTTTAGATTAGTGGGTGGAGGTTAGCAAATAGTAGAAGGATGGAGAAGTAAGGGTGAAGGAGGAGACTCTCCTCTGGAAACGCTATTAGAACTTCCCACCTGGACCAAGAGGCATCCAGGACTCACCACCCCACCCCCACCCCCTTCCCACCGTACAACGAAACCATAACCAAACCAAGTCCTAAACCCTGAACAACTTGACCTGAAGAGTGCTGGCCAACAGGTCATTACACTCAGCTCTACAGGGCTGGAGGGGTGAGGGGGTGACACGCTGGGAGGGGTGAGGGAGGTAAAAGATAGCCTGCGGTACACACGATGTTGCGTTGTGCTTATTGTTTAGCTCTCTCTCTCTCTCTCTCTCTCTCTTTGTGCATATTTTTAGCTCTCTCTCTCCCTCATTGTGCATATTTTTAGCTCTCTCTCTCTCTCTCTCTCTCTCTCTCTCTCTCGCGTGAGCGTGCGCGTATTTTCAAACCTCTAATTGTTTTAAACTTTTGATGTTGTTTTCTTCAACTTTGACCCTTAACTCCTATAGAGTGTGTGTGTGTGTGGGGGGGTTGTTTTTGTTTCTTTTAACAGACTGACCCTATGGTTACCACAGATATACTTACTACTGCAGTGGTGACAAGAGTAGGCGCAGTGTTTCATCATGTAGGACGGGCTCTGCTCGCAATGTACGTCTGCCCACCAGTGGCAATTCTCATGGTTGTCATAGCAACTGGGATCTACAGAACAGCATGATTATATATACTGGCAATGCTATATAATGGGCCTAATATGAAAGACGAAAACTTTCTAGTGTGATTTTGTTTTTCAGAGATTGAGCACATTGCCTTTTCTATGAACAGATACAGAAATTTAGTATCATATCTTTGAGTCGTTTCAAACAAGTTCAAAAACTGGAGCATGAAAAAAGACAATAAAATAAATCAACTGTATCAAAGTCATACAAAGAGACAATACAAGAACATACAAGAACAGGCAACGTTCTTCATTTTCAACGAAAATAGATAAGCACTGACGTCCGCACCCTTGAAAATACACTGAAAATGATAATGGCCAAAACACACTAGCAGTAAAACAAAGCAAATCAGTACACACACACACACACACACACACACACACACACACACACACACACACCACAACACACACACACACACACACACACACACACACACACACACACACACACACACACCACAACACACACACACACACACACACACACACACACACACACACACACACACACACACACACACACACACACACACACACACACACACAGAAGTCTTCACTCACTGAAGCAGAGGTTACATCCGTGGGGACACAGTACGCGAGTGGTGCTGTCTGTTTCACACTGTCCGTTGTCGATCCACGTTCCACACTCGTCACTCTGGTCCACACACGTGGGACCTGCAGGGAAGGTTACCATGGTCACCATTTCACACAGTTTCAGTTTTCAGTCTCAAGAAGGCGTCGAAGCATGCAAATCCATATTCGCTACATCCCCCTCTGCTTACAAGATAGAAAAAAGGAGCATCTACGCATAAACCCAAAGCACTGGTCAGGTCCATTTCGGGAACTAGGGACAGAGGGATAAGAATATGAACATGAATAAAAACGACAAAACATGTGCCTCACAAAGTACTCTTAAACACGAATGTGTTACGTGTTTTTAAAGTGTACGGAATGTCCTTTAAAAAAAAAAAAAAAAAAAGAGCGGTTTGATGAGAGTGTGAGAAACGTTATAGGTCAGTGAAATTATCATTGTTCACACTGAAACATCAAGCTGGTTGGAAGTTTATCAACATCTCAAGCACAATCTTCCCTCACTTGACAGAAAGCAAAAATACCGTTCTTCGAGTGAAAGACTAGATAGTATTTGAGGCTTACAATCTGCAAAATAGTCTTCAAAATGAACGGATCGACGACAAATTTGTTTCAACCTGTGTTAGCCGAACGTTTGTGTCGCAAATACGATTTTTCATTTTATGGTATTCTTTCCAAGTCACACATATATACACATATGCGCGCGCACATAATACAACCCTCACACACACACACACACACACACACACACACACACACACACACACACACACATACACACACATGAACCAGTGCGCGCGACGCGCTCACACTTACAAACTAATCATTGCCCAGGATATGGCCAACCTTGTATTCTTCCGTAATCAATAGACAGTTAAGACAAAGCAACATCAACAAACAAACGACGGGCGCAATAGCCGAGTGGTTAAAGCGTTGGACTGTCAATCTGAGGGTCCCGGGTTCGAATCACGTTGACGGCGCCAGGTGGGTAAAGGGTGGAGATTTTTATGATCTCCCAGGTCAACATATGTGCAGACCTGCTAGTGCCTGAACCCCCTTCGTGTGTATATGCAAGCAGAAGATCAAATACGCACGTTAAAGATCCTGTAATCCATGTCAGCGTTCGGTGGGTTATGAAAACAAGAACATACCCAGCATGCACACCCCCGAAAACGGAGTATGGCTGCCTACATGGCGGGGTAAAAACGGTCATACACGTAAAAGACCACTCGTGTGCATACCAGTGAACGCAGAAGAAGAAGAATCAACAAACAAACAAACAAACAGAAAATAACGAGAGCCAATCATCAACCATCCTTCGTCCCCAAAGCTGCCTACCCCATTCTCCCCTTACCCGGCAGATAGTTTCAAGATAGTTTCAGTGAAATCCAGCCACAGAAACACGCTGACATGCATACCATCCACGCACAGGCCACAGGATTTCATGCAGTCGAACGTGTAGGAAGCATTGGCGGCGCAGTCCTGGGAGCTGAGCTGGGAGCAGTAGGAATACTTGTCAGAACACTCTGTAGCCTGCCCTGCAACCAGTCAGCACGCACTGTCTGTCAGCTGGTTTACAGCCATGATGACCGCCAGGGGCCATCCCAGCACTGAACCAGTCACACACACACACACACACAGAGTATCTTATCTATGTTGTTTACCAACCAGACGACCATTCAGGGCCATATCAGGTCTTGAAAAAAAAACCAACAACACAGTAACCAGTTACTCGAAGCGCTCAACTGATTAATTTTGTTCAGGATAAGTGATATTAATATCAACAGCAACAAGATGATGATGATGATAAAGAGTCATATATGGCTCGATTTTTGAAAGAGAGACAGAGGCAGACAGACACAGACAGACAGACAGACACAGAGATACAGAGACACACACACACACACACACACACACACACACACACAGATGGAGACAAAGAGACACAGACAGAGAGAGAGAAACAAAACAAAAACAAAAAGAAAATCAACTTCTACAGGTTAAAATTTCCATTTAAACACGAATATATATATATATATATAGCCTGGAAACTTGTTATCATCATCGTCATGGCAGTCATGATGATGATCATCAGCGGTGGGGCAGTCATCACTGTCATTATCTAACACACTATGCCAGCAACCAAGGACAGTGAGCTGTGGCCCAGTGGATAGGGCTCCCGACTATGAAGCGAGGGCCCAGAGTTCGATTCCTGTACAAACCCTATCCCATTGCTCCTTGATTGGTGTTCTTGGAGGTAGTAGTGTTTAGGATGAGATGATAAACAGATTATCCCCGTGTGCAGCAATCAATTTGAGCACATAAAAGAACCTACGGAAACAAAAATACTGTTCTTCACCAAAAACAAATTATTGAAAACGAGAACAGCGCTTTGAAAGTATTACAAACACGCTGGCAGACAGTGAAAGAAGACACAATTGGTGGTGGCGTTGCATTGTCGGGACGCGTTCTCCTGCGGGAGAGCAGCTGGAAATCCACACAGTGTAATCGACCATTACCCGAAAGGAAGACCACATTGCAGACTTACCGTCACATATACCGCAGGTTCTGGGACAGAATTTGAGAGTGTTGTGCCGAAGAGTGTCTGTGCGTGCACAATGTCCTTTGGCCTGGCGAATTGAGCAGTCACATACCTCGTCCTGGCAGTCTGCAGTGACTGAAAATAAATGGGGAATTATTTTTTTACTATCTGCATCACGTTCATTGTCATCATTATCATCATCATCATCATCATCATCACGACTTACCAAACAAATGTGACCTACTATTACCGTTAATATTGTCATCGTCGTCATCATCGTGTATTACAACATTACTTGCCACAAAATCATCACATACTTTGGGGGAGTCTTGGTCTCGTGGGAACACGTCCGCCAAGGAAGCGAGAGAATCGGAGTGTGTTGGGATCAAGTCCTACAGTCGCCAGAATTTTCTTATTCTCCAGTCGACGTTTAGTGGCGGGCTGGACGGCACTCACTGATTGATGGTCTGTGTCCGTTTGCCATCCATGCGTGTAGGTCACAAAGATGTTAAAAAATGATAAAGAGTGGTAACTCTCTCCATGTACAAAGGACACAATTTCAAGTCAGTTCTGCTCATGCTGCCAATTCCGCAAGCACACAGTAGTATCTCTCTCCATGTACAACTGTTTATGCTACCAAGTCTGCTAGCACACAGGCAAATAAAAGGAACATTGGAACACACCCAGACATTTCCTCAAAAAGGAAGCTCCGGGCTTGTCCTTATATACCAGCCATTTGACATGTGTGCACACAGCAGCAATGACAAAAGAAATGCACAAAGACAAATTAGCTTTTTATTCAAGACTGGAATAGCCTTTTCATTCTGATTGTGCTACACAGATTATACAAACAATACAGAACATATACGTTCCAATGTATAATGTACCTTCCATTTGCCTGTGTGCTGGCTGAATCGGTAGCA
>NC_134898.1:39047112-39054612 GCF_041734735.1 Babylonia areolata | reverse complement strand
CTGACGCAGTGTGGACAGGGGATGGTGGCGGCTGTCGGGGACTTGCTGGCACTGCTTTTCCTGGCCTGTCTGCGTTGCTCTGCTGCAGCGATTCTGTTGGCCTCACAGGATTAGGCGCCTTTGTGGACAGCTGGAACGCCACTTTGGTCTGTCCATTGCATTCAGCTCGCACGTGTCGTGGCTGATGTTGAAGGCCTTCAGAGAAGCTTTCAGAGTGTCTTTGAAGCGCTTCTTTTGGCCTCCATGGGAGCGCTTGCCATGTTGGAGTTCGCCGTACAGCAGTTTCTTGAGGAGCCGGTGGTCTGTCATGCGAACTACATGGCCTGCATCAAGATGGTGTAGATGCTGGGCAAGTTTGAACGAGTGAGCACCTCTGTGTCAGGGATCTTCTCTTGCCACTTTATGCCGAGAAGTTTTCCATATATATACACACACAAAAGCACACACACACACACACACACGCAGGTGCGCATACACATACAACATGACGAGCTGCACCACAAGTAGAGGAAAGAAGAGAGAGTGGGGCAGACGGCAGACAGAGAGGGGGTGAGTGACAGACAACGCGATAAACAGAAAGAGAGTGGTAGGCAGGAAGACAAGCAGACAGACAGACAGACAATCGAAGCCCCTCACCGGGGTCCCACTGGGTCCACGATGGCTCAGTGCCATCATTCCATCTGAAGCAGCGGTCTGAATCTTTCTTCAGCCCCATCCATTGGTCGCGCCCATCATCTCTGCAAAACAAGTGGCCACGATTAATCAGTCAGTACCACCATTATTTCCTACCTTTACCAAAGGAAAATAGCATAATCTACTCATTAAATGGACGGGGAATTAGAACGCAAAAACATGACGAGGAAGGAAGGGGGGAATGGAGGGGCGGGGGGGGGGGTGAGTTTGGACACTCTATCTTTTAAAGTCCATGTGTCATATGTATGATAGTCAGTCGTGTCCGACTATGACCACCAGAACAGCAGAGAAGGCATCTGCTGTCCTGACTTTTTGATCATTTGTATTTGCATTTATATTTCTTTTTATCACAACAGATTTCTCTGTGTGAAATTCGGGCTGGTCTCCCAAGGGAGAGCGCGTCGCTATACTACAGCGCCACCCATTTTTTGGTATATTTTTTCCTGCGTGCAGTTTTATTTGTTTTTCCTATCGAAGTGGGTTTTTCTACAGACGTTTGCCAGGAACAACCCTTTTGTTGCCGTGGGTTCTTTTAAGTGCGCTAAGTGCATGCTGCACACGGGACCTCGGTTTATCGTTTCATCCGAATGACTAGCGTCCAGACCACCACTCATGGTCTAGTGGAGGGGGAGAAAATATCGATGGCTGAGCCGTGATTCGAACCAGAGCGCTCAGATTCTCTCGCTTCCTAGGCGGACGCATTACCTCTAGACCATCACTCCACTTCATCTCATCACGGCGGAGGGTGTCAAGTTACACCCCCACTGTCTCGGCCAAGAGGGTTTTAGGACAGTCGGCGTTGGGATGGTTCCCAAAGGTTCCAACTAGCCCCCAAGGCTACAGCACAAAGAGCCAGCGCAATTTTCTTTCCAAGTTTGAGAGTCATAGTCCTTCACAAAAGAATAAGCTGTAAATGACTTCCCATTGCAGTGGAGAAACCATTGAACATAGAGTTCTTACTTTACAGCAGGCCCGGCTGTAAACGTATGTCAATCTTTGATATTGACCAAGTATGCATTGTTCACAACTGTGCACATAATTATCTTTACCTGTCTTCTAATTTCAAGGACAGTTTCTATGAATACTTTATCGTCATATATATACGCTTAGAGATATTTTATGAATACTTTATCGTCATATATATACGTTTAGAGATATTTTATGAATACTTTATCGTCATATATATACGTTTAGAGATATTTTATGAATACTTTATCGTCATATATATACGTTTAGAGATATTCTGGGACTGGAGGTAACTAACTCAACTGATGAAATAAACTGGCTTGAAACACGTTTGAAACTGATTTTCACTGTTCCATCTTTCCTACTGTTTCCGTAGTCTTCATTTCATCCTGTTCACCCCCGATCCCCAAACTATATAGCCAGTCTTTGTTCTATTACAGTCGTGGCGATGACAGTTCACGAGGGGCTATCGGTGTGAGTTTGCCAGAGGGCCACACACTAGACGAGTCCCTGCTTAGACACTTCCGACAGTGTTTATTCGTGCACGTTATGTTGCTATTCGGATCTTAACAATGCATAACACAGCTGTCTCTGGATGGATACGCTGTGCGTGCTTGCGTGCGTGCGTGTGTGTGTGTGTGTGTGTGTGTGTGTGTGTGTGTTTGAATATTCATTAGTGTATTCATTGATTCATTACTTTCTTTCTTTCGATGTATCATACGTTTATCAATCTGTTTATCTCTAAGATTAGTACCACAACCCTTGGCACATACTTCAGCTGAATCAGAAAACGCATGTCTTCCTCTGTTCTGGCCTCTGCCACGTCAGCCTGAAGACTTTGGCAGTACGCTTTGGCGTCGTCATAGGTCATGGGAGTATTGGACCCCAAGAAGCAGCTGTTGTCATGGAAAGTCCAGCCGTCAGGACAACCTGAACAGTCAAAAATTCAGAATGCCATGTGCACAAAAATGCTATGATTATATCAGGAACGGTTTTCCAAAACAAGATTCAACTGAAGTCGCATCAGGCTGTCTTAGCAAAAGTCTATCAAAAAACAAACACTGGCAAAACGGCACAGTAAGCCTACCACCAACCGTTTACAATAGTTTTTAAAGCATTTTGTCATCTTCTTATCATCATTCAGTCGGCAGAACAGATAAAGGTCTATAAACTGCTTTCCTGCAACTCCGTTTCGTATTTTCCTTCACCTCTTCCAGGAAGAACCAAAACTATTTAACGTAGACTTCGGACACTCCTTCATGTAAGGCAGGCATGTTCGGACAGATCTGTCTGATGTTTACCTCAGCG
This sequence comes from Babylonia areolata, assembly GCF_041734735.1. Taxonomy (NCBI): domain Eukaryota; kingdom Metazoa; phylum Mollusca; class Gastropoda; order Neogastropoda; family Buccinidae; genus Babylonia; species Babylonia areolata. Next base: position 39,051,645 of record NC_134898.1, on the reverse strand, counting down.
TCATCTGAAATGTCTGTGGTAGGTATAGGTATATAATGTGGAATCACAGAATCTCAATTTATCATACTGAATGAAGAAAATGAATACTCAAATAAACGCAAGGATGCGCTCAAACAGACACGCACACACAAAGACACACACACACACACACACACACACACACACACACACACACACACACACACACACATACGCACACATACTCACTCACGCACGCACGCACGCACGCAGTTATGCAGGCACATAGAACAATATGACAAATCACCTGTGATGACAAAACTCCAGCCAAATCAAAACGCAAAAAGAACGGCATAAAACATGTAACGCTTTGGGGCATTCGGATGCTGTGCGAAAACATACATGCAGTCTATGCATGCGTTTGCGGGTTCTTCTTCTTCTTCTACGTTCGTTGGCTGCAACTCCCACGTTCACTCGCATATATGCGAGTGGGCTCTTACGTGTATGACCGTTTTTAACCCATCATGTAAGCAGCCATACTCCGCTTTCGGGGGTGTGCATGCTGGGTATGTTCTTGTTTCCATAACCCAACGAACGCTGACATGGATTACAGGATCCTTAACGTGCGTATTTGATCTTCTGCTTGCGTGTATACACAGGAAGGGGGTCCAGGTACTGGCAGGTCTGCACATATGTTGACCTGGGAGATCGTAAAAATCTCTACCCTATACCCACCAGGCGCCGTCACCGTGATTCGAACCCGGGACCCTCAGATTGAAAGTCCAACGCTTTAACCATTCGGCTATTGCGCCCGTCGTTTGAGGGTTCTGTTTTGCGACACCAGTACGCATACTAACACGTTTCACTTCAACAACAACAACAACAACAACTCATCCTAACCTCCACACACGTATCCTAAGGGTGACCACTGTCCATCTGCCATACAGGTGGTCAGTCGGGAGATGTCGACGTTATCGTTGCAGGTGAAGCTGACGTTCTCCCCCACACTGTAGACACTTTTCAGGTTGTACCCGGAAGCTGCGTCTGCAGGAACGCTGGGAGCATCACACGTCACTTCCGTGTCTGAAAATAGTTACAACAACATGTACTGCTGCGACTACTACTACTACTACTACTACTACTACTACTACTACTACTACTATCAATAATAATGATAACATAATAATAATATTCAAAAATAGACCATTACCCCCCACCCCACCCCACCACAACACCCCACCCCACCCCCACACACACACACACACACATCACATCACGTGTGTTAAAAAAATGAGGGTTACGTTCACCCTCAGACAGCAAACAGTAACTCACACTAGCATACAGGCAGACAGACAGACAGCCTGAAGACCAAAAGAGATGTGATACGACAAAGAAGAACACAACAGAACCATCTGAATACCTACAGGCTTTCGGCTTGGTCCTGGCAGGCAGGTCATCTTCACACGTTCTGGCACATTTCTCACGTGCTTCCACCGTGTTGGAACACTTGCCTGCTGCTTTGAAGGACGCACAATCCGTGTGCGTGTCATACGTGGTTTCTGCGGCACACGGGAATTGAGAAACATGCAAGAGGGAAAACCCGATCCGTCTATAAAACAGTGTCCATTTCTGGCCCGAAGTATGTAAGCACACACACTTGTGCACACATTTGTACACACATGTTTACAAATGATTGCGATATCCCAAAGTCAAATCCTGCATCAACTATTACATTCTGATCAACCAGCACTAAAGAGTGGAAACGCTCTCCATTTACTAGCTACATAACTTCAAGTCAATGCTGCATATGCTACCAATTCAGCAAGCACACAGAAAATAAAAGGTACATTGGAACAAACACATGCATTGGAGCAAACCAATGTTGTGTATTGTCCGTAAATTCTGTGTAGTGTATTCAGGATTAAAAAGTTTATGCCAGTCTTGAATAAAAGCTAATTTGTGTTTGCACATTTCTTCTGTCATTGCTGCTGTGTGCGCATTTGTCAAATGTTTTCATACCGGTACAAGGACAAGCCTGGAGCTTCCTTTTTATTCTATTTTTTTAAGGAAATGTCTGGGTTTGTTCCAATGTTCCTTTTATTCACCTGAGCGCGAGCTGAATCGATCGCATAAGCAGCGTTGACTTGAAGTTGTGTAGCCTAGTTTGTTAATGGTGGGTGTAGTTAATGTTTAGTCCTTTATTCTCCTAGCCCTTCATTCTGATCACGCATTTTATACAGGAACAAGAACAAGAAATCTGTCATGCTAACCCGCCCACCACTCCCCTCTCCACCTCCCTACTGTCCGCCCTCTTTCCCCCGACCCTCTCTTGCTGACAACAAATGATCATTTACGAAACCACGTCCATAAATCTACCAACACCTAAGCACTTTAAACAAAACAGAGGTCACCATGAGAGCGGACCACAAAGGGCACAGAATCATTTCCTGTTTTTCTTCATGTTCTCAGGACACTACTAAAACTACTCGTAAGCAGTACACACCCAGGAAGCAGACGTCACAGTAGTTCCGGTCACACTGACTGTTGGTGTAGCACCATGGACGCATACCGTTTCCAGGGTTACGGCAATAGTTGCTGCGTAGATCGTCCAACATGTCACTGAAATAAAATGTTTTGAAAAAAGAGAAAGGAAAAGAACACATTTTATTTGTATGGTTTTCCTTCCTTCTTTCTTTCTTTGCTGTTTTTTTTTTTTTTTTTTTTCGACATGCATTTTCATTGATAATATTTTGCTAAATGATTCACATTGATCAAAACGAGTCAGCAGACAAACACACGGAACAAAGCAAGAACAAAATATTGTGAGATTCACAAGCTAGAAGATATACAAACAGTTATTTGATCACAGAGAAAGTATAGACCATACACACTGGGTTCCCTTCGGGCTACTGCTGAATACGAACGATTGATATTTTGGCCTGTTATTCTTCTAAGGACAGCTGCTTTGAAATATCTCCTAAGGGGGAAGGTGGCAGAATGATTAAGACGCTCATCTGCCAATACAGAGACTCCGTGAGGGTTTGGGTTCAAATCCAGCTCTCGCCCTTTCTTCTAAGCGTCTTGTCGTTCGGATGAAACGATAAGACCGTCATCATCATCATCGTCGTCGTCGTCCTCGTTCGTCATCAACGTAGAAAATAAATTCTGAGGCCCCCCCCCCCCCCCCCACGCCCACACGCACACACACACACACACGTGCGCGCGCTCAAGCACATCTTGGCAGTTCAAAGTATGTTTAGTAGTAGTCGTTGTTGTTGTAGTAGTTGTATGTTAAACCAGAACAGGCGCTACTGAACACAACCAAAGTGACCCAGCAGCAGTGCAGAGTCTTCTCTGGCGGATAACCTTCTGGTGACCTAACATCGATGTTTCTCTGTGGACTCTGACGGACGGACCCGGGTTTGACTGTGTTCAGGGGACTCGGAATGAGCGGCTGAGCGGGGCAGTAATGCTATAGAAACCGTGCAGATGATGGGGCAGAGAAAAGCCGTGCGTGTTTTCATTTTGAATTTCAACTAAAAAACACGAAAGGAATGCAGATGCAAAACCAACGCGCTGACCAAGTCTTGTCAGCCAGTCTACCCTGGGGTTGCATTGTGCATTCCTCAATGAAATATGGTAAAGAAATGAAACATTTTAAAATCAAACAAAAACTAAGCAAATAAGTTGATAAATAAGAACATAACTAAGACGAAGATACAAAGAAAGTAAAAGGACAATAAAACCTATGCGCATGAAATTCCATAAGAAAAAGATGAAATAAAACTAAACAAATTAAATAAAAAATCCATGACGTAAAATCTGAAAGGCAGCTGTACTTACTAAGGGGCATAACCATGATGTCTGCAGTTTTTCGTTTCGTTCCACGGCACACAGGGCTTCCAGTCACGTGTGTAGCTGACGTCACCTCTGTAGTCCTTGCCAAGCTGGCTTTGGTTGAAGCAGTGGTCCTCAGCTGTGGGACGTGTGTTACCCAGCTGGTTAGTGACTGTTTTTTGTTTGCTTGCATGCTTTAGTTAGTTAGCTAGTTAGGTAGGTGTCAAAACGATTATGACGTTCATCTACCAATACAGAGAGTCCGTGAGGATCTGGGTTCGAATCCCGCTCTCGCCCTTTCTCCAAAGTTTGACTGGAAAATCAAACTGAGCGTATTGTCATTCAGATGAGACGATAAACCGAGGTCCCGTGTGCAGCACGCACTTTGGTGCACTGAAAAAGAACCTATGGCAACGAGAGTGTTGTTATCTGGCAAACATCTGCTGAAGAAATCCACTGTGGTAGGCACACAAATACATATACATGCACTCGTGGCCTGAGAAGCGCGTTAGGTCATGTTGCTGGTCAGGCATCTGCCTAGCAGATGTGGTGAAGCGTATATGGATTTGTCCGAACGCAGTCACGCCTCCTTGAGAAACTGAAACCGAAACCAGTTGGCTTGCTAACTGGATAGTCACTTATCTATTTATTCAAAACAAATTTTGATTGCTTACTTATCAGTCTATCGCTTTCTTATGAAACAAGGGATGCCCGAAATAACTTGCCACCAGGTTTCAA
>NC_134898.1:39012112-39029612 GCF_041734735.1 Babylonia areolata | reverse complement strand
CAAAACTGTTGACGAATCTGCTTCACCATCCCCTTTTCTTGCTGTTGTTGTTGTTGTTTGACAGCAGATGTGGTGTAGCGTGTATGGATCAGTCCGCAAGCTTTGACACCTCTTTGAAACTGATGCTGAAACTGTTTACGAACTCACACCTGTTGTGAACTCCTTCCTGTGCGAGCGTATTCATCCGTCTTTCTTTTTATGTCCGTTTCTCTCTCTCTCTCTCTCTCTCTCTCTCTCTCTCTCTCTCTCTCTCTCTCTCTCTCTTTCACACACACACACACACACACACACACACACACACACATACACTTTCACAAACACACACGCACGCACGCACGCACTACACACGGATACACACACACGCACATACACACACACTCACTCAGACACAGATACCCCCTCTCCCCCCCACACACACGCACGCACGCACGCACGCGCACACATACACATACACGCGCGCACGCACACATACACACACACTCACTCACACACAAGACACAATCAGACACACACAGACACAGACACACACGCACAAACTAACTCAAACACACACACACACACACACACACACACACACACACACACACGCACGCACGCACGCACTCACACACACACACACACACACACACACACACACGCACGCACGCACGCACGCACGCACGCACGCACAGGCACACACACAGAGGGATTTTATACAATATGCTTACATAATCGTGAAATATAATCGTCCGTCGTTGGCAAGTCCATACAGCGCTTTGGTCGTGCTGTTCCAGGGCACGAAGCGAATGCACGTGTATCTCTCCATGATTGCCATGGACCAGTAAATATGTTGGATTTGAGCCTGCGCTGAGGATGTACAAGAGAGTTGGGTAATTATGACGACGACGATGACGACGAGGAGGAGGAGGAGGAGAAGGAGGAGGAAGTGGAGAAGAAGGAGCAGAGAAAGACGAAGAAGAAGAAGAAGATGATGATGATGGTGGTGGTGGTGGTGGTGGTGGTGTTGAAGAAGAAGGAGGAGGAGGAAGAGGAGGAGGATCATAACAAAAAATCACAATCATAATCATAAATCGTGCTTTATATATTGTGTAGTATTTCAAATAAGCTAGGCAGAAGATGCTGCCAACACAGGGAAGCAAGGAAAAGTGTGCACGATCACCCGGACAGTCTGTGGAAAGTACCGCGCAACCACTGACGCACCCATCACAGACAAGCGAAGACCAGCTGCGTACATCAGAACGCAGAACAGGAAGTTCGATGGACGAAGCGCTTCAGCGAGATTTCAACAGAGCAACACCGACAACTGAGGCTGACATGCAAGTGAACACAGTGATCTCGATGTTGATATTTATTGAGCCATCCGATAGAGAAGAACTCGCTGGAGCTATCAGATCTCTCCCCAAAACATTGTCGCTGGACAGGACAACCTCAACGCAGAACTATTCAAAGCAGATCCTGAGCTCATGGCCAGAATACTTCAGTCACTCATTGAAGCTGTATGGGAAGATACCAGACGACTTGATAAATTTCATTGTTAAGATTCCAAAGAAGAGCACCTGAGTGATGGCCTAGAAGTAACGCTGGTTCGAATCAAGGCTCAGCCGCCGATATTTTCTCCCCCTCCACTAGACCTTGAGTGGTGGTCTGGACTCTAATCATTCGGATGAGACGATAAACCGAGGTCCCGTGTGCAGCATGCACTTAAAGCACGTAAAAGAACCTACGGCAACAAAAGGGTTGTTCCTGGCAAAATTCTGTAGAAAAATCCACTTAGGAAAAACAAATAAAACTGCACGCAGGAAAGAAAAAAAAAGTGGGTGGAGCTGTAGTGTAGCGACGCGCTCTCCCTGGGGAGAGCAGCCCGAATTTCACACGGAGAAATCTGTTGTGATAAAATGAAATACAAATACAAATACAAAATACAATAATCGCAACAACTGGCGCGGAATCACCCTTTTGTCAATTCCAGGCAAAATCGTTGCAAAGATCATCATACAAAGAAATCCATTTGCGGTAGACAAGCACCTAAGAAATGAGCAGGCACGTTTCCGAAAAGGAGGAACATGTGCTGACCAGATATTTACCCTGTGTAACATCACTGAGCAGCGTACAGAGTGGCAGAGACAGCTCCAAATCCAGCTTGTTGATCCCAGGAAAGCCTTTGTCAACATCCACTGGGAAAGTCTATGGGGTCCCACAGCGAATCGTCCTTCTCATTAAGAGCTTTCACGCCACTTTCACGTGCAAAGTAAGAAACGGCAAACAATTTCGAGGTGAAGACAGGACTGAGGCAATGATGCGAAATATCAGCATTACTCTTTTTCATGGCCGTAAACTGGGTTATCAGAAGAGTAACTGAAGATTAAACAACAGGTATCAGATGGACTCCACTCTTGACTTTGCAGACGATCTGGCACTAATCTCTCACACTCATCGTCGCATGCAAGAGAAGGAAACCCGTCTAAATACGTTCGTACAGTAAATAAGCCTGCGGACCAGTCAGAAGTGGGGGGGAGGGGGGGAGAGTTGATGAAACTGAACATTCAAAACCCTTCACCAGCCCAAGTAAACGAAACAGATCTGTCAACAACTGAAAAGTTTACATACCTGGCAGTAGTGTAAGACATGGTGGGTGAGCAGGCACTGACATCAAGAGCCGCTTCAGCAAGGCCAGAATCACCTTCAAGATAATTAACAACGTGTGGGGATGCCCCCAGTGAAGCACCAACACCAAGCTGCCAGAGCAGTGTATTTTTCAAACTGCTCTATGGCTCAGAATACTGGACGATGACTGAAAGTGATTTAACGAAGCTATCAGCCGTCAACATAAAACAAACCTCCGAAGAACCCTGTGAAACTCCTGGTCCACTACTATCTCTAACCAACGACTACACGCCCAGTGTAATCACCAGGACATTGGGACCGTCATCACGAAAATGCGGTGGACATGGACTGGACACGACACGCGAAGAGAACAAGATAACATGTTCCTGGCAGCCCCTCACTGGACATCAGAAGGTAGACGCAAGGTTGAAAGGACAAAGAAGGCCTGTCGCAGAACAGTCGAAGGAGAACCCAAGACCCTAAAACACACCTGGGAGTATCATTCAGAGACTGGCCCAAAACACACAAGTGTCGGTTCTTCGTTATTGCCCTACACACCACAGGACATTCTTTTAAAATGACAGTAAGTACATATACACGCACACATGCACGGGCGCACACATTCGCAGACATTTTTTCAGAAGAAGAAGAATGCTGATAATGATAAATCGTACTTAGGCCTATACTGTGTAGTAATGTAAATAGCAGGCTCAAAGCGCTGACCCACCTTCCCACCAATGAAACCAAAGCAAACCAAAAGTTGTCAGTTCAAGCTTATCACACGTAAAAACTTACTGATGTCACCCTGCCACCTCCACCCACCCCAATACCCCAGCAACAGCAAATCAAACCAAAACCAACCAACCAATCAAACTAATGTATTTCTTGCACAGTAAAATGACCTAAATTCCACACTCTCACTTAAGCTATTTCCCTTGCTCGCACGCGCGAGCACTCGCAAGCGCACACACACACACACACACACACACACACACACACACACACACAAACGTTCATGCTTTAGTCATCCTTTTGAACCCATGTTGAAATATGGAGGAATGGATTTCAACGTCGAGCCTTGAACTCAATCACCACTCAGCCAGCAATAATATATTTCTAAAAGCAACAGCAACAAAAACAGTTGACCTATCGAAAACCATGTCGTCACGACACTTCCCACTCTAGCAGTTCCAACGCTGCTGGCTGCCACCGAATCGTTATCGATCACTTACATAACTTGGACGTATCAAATTTGTACGGGATGATGCCGTTGGTCCACAACTTTTCAGTCTCCTTCATGAAAACGCCACGTTTCCGCCGGCGTTTGGGTGTCGTGTGACCTTGACCCGTGGAGTGATCGAGAATGGAAGAGCGATCTGTTCTTGTTTTTTCGTCTGCTTCTGCTTCTGCATCTTCACCTTCTGGCTTCTCGGAAGGTATGACATCATTGTCAAGGTCTACATCATCTTCATCGACATTGTCCTGGTAGAAAGAAGGAAGAAGTTCTGTTTAATGTCACACACACACACACACACACACACACACACACACACACACGCACACACACATTACAACAACATCAATAACAATAACAACAACAACAACACACAATTGTGCCCCTACCCCCAGGAAGCGAGAGAATCTGAGCGCGCTGGTTCGAATCACGGCTCAGCCGCCGATATTTTCTCCCCCTCCACTAGACCTTGAGTGGTTTTCTCGACGCTAGTCATTCGGATGAGACGATAAACCGAAGTCCCGTGTGCAGCATGCACTTATCGCACGTAAAAGAACCCACGGCAACAAAAGGATTGTTCCTGGCAAAATTCTGTAGAAAAATCCACTTCGATAGGAAAAACAAATAAAACTGCACGCAGGAAAAAACACACACAAAAATGGGTGGCGCTGTGGTGTAGCGACGCGCTCTCCCTGGGGAGAGCAGCCCGAATTTCACACAGAGAAATGTGTTGTGATAAAAAGAAATACAAATACAAATACAAAACCCGGAAAGTGATAGCGACTGGCTGAGAACTGGGATGGGAGGTACTGGGTATGAGGTGGGGTTGGAAAAGACAGCAGCTGGATGTGGAAGAAAGGACGCAGGGGGTGGAGTGAGAGGGTGAGGGGTGGGAGAAGAAGACCCATGGATTCTCTCGCATTGGACGCGCCAGTTGTGTTCTGCGTCACGTGACCTGAAGTTGGTTTCCGGGGCGTCTGGCCAATGGCGGCCACCATCCGTTATAATTATAAAGAACAGGATGGAGACATGCCACTAACGATTTTTTCCCTTCTAAGATGAGAGACTTGTTGTTTATTGCTTCATAAAGTTGATGAGATGGTAATCGTATTTTTCCCCGGTCTGTAAAGACTAATATTCTCTCTCTCTATCACACACACACACACACACACACACACACACACACACACACACACACACACACTCCCTCCCCCCCCTCCCCCTTTCCCTTTCTCTTCTTCGCTCCTCCATCAGTGTTACTTTTTTACCCTGTCAGATATTTCTGTCCTGAATGGTTTTATTCCGATCACATGGTCACAATACGCCTTCATTTGATGCATTGAAGTTATGTGTGTTGCAGTCTCTATCAAACTGTCCGTAGCAACGACTGATAGGGGGGCGAAAAAAAAGGCCGTTTTCCATGTTCTTTTTTTCTTTTCACTTACTTACACCTTAAGGCTCCTGATCTCTGCGGGAGACAAAGTAATTACAGGCTGTTGATTTCCAAATATGGCAACGAAGGGGGGCTACAAGTACGAGAGGTAAGAACAGAACACAACGAAGAGATACATTACCTCCCCGCAAAAAAAAAAGAAGGGAGAAAAAGAGAAAGAACAAAAACAACAAGAACAAGAGGAAGAAGAACAACAAGAGAAATACTAGGAGAAACAGGAGGAGGAGGAGGAGCAGAAGAAGAAGAAGAAGGAAAAGCAGGAGGAGGAGAAGCAGAAGAGGGAGGAGGAGGGGGAGAGGAGGAAGAAGAAGAAGAAAGAACGTAACAGTAGCTGATAAATAACAGATCTTTGTGATTTATGTTGTGACATGATCTGCATGACATTACGACAGAAACCGTTTGTTGTTATGTGATATGATTGATGTACCCGCAGAGACCTTTTGTTGTGATATGATATGTATGATATATCAGCAGAAACCAAACGTAACCTTGTCATAATATTCCTGACTTACCTGGAGAGTCCCTTGTTTAAGCACACCATGTTCGACGAAGAACTCGTACGTGTGTAGATGGTTTTTGTCATTGTTGGTTCCCGGTGGGGGGTGTGGCCTCGTGGGAGCCTGAAACACACACACACACACACACACACACACACACACACACACACACACACACGCACGCACGCACACACACACACACACACACACACACACACTCTTCATTGGTTTGCTTACAAACAGGATGTAACGGTAAGAATCTTTGGCTTAGAGTGCGCCTTTGTCTTAGGAGGAATTTTGTTTAATGTCCCGTCACACATATCGGTGGTTGAAGACATTTTGTTAAAGTATTTATGAATACATTTGAGTATTATCGGTTAGAAGGGGTGGTAGGTGTGAATGAATGGAGGGTTGGGGGAAATTGGGCAAATGAGGGTGAAATGAGGGTGAAATTTGAAGAAAAAAAATCTAAATACAATTACAGGAAATTACTTAAAGGAATTCGTAAAGGAAAGAGGTGAAATTTGAAGAAAAAAAATCTAAATACAATTACAGGAAATTACTTAAAGGAATTTAACTTTCGTGTACATAAGGCTTCATCAAGCTACAGTCAAAAATTATATGCTTAATTGTCAGGTTACTAAAGCATATGCACTTGACATTAGAACAATACTTGGTCCGTGATGAATTTGATAATAGTCTGAGAGCAAAACTCAGAACTGGTATGTGAATCGGACCAAAGTCTGAGAGAGTCAATTGACGAGGTTTTAGACTTAAATTCAAGCACCCATAACAATCTCTTTCTAGTATATTGCTTATTTCCTTGTATGACAATTGGCAATATACTTTTATACTATATGTATGATTCTTTGCTCCCCTTTTTGCTGCCCTGTCTGCTTGGTCGTTATAAAGGAATCCAGTATGGGATGGTATCCAACAAAAATCAACATTTGTACCCTTCACAAATAGGGAGTGCAATAAATACCTAATTTCAAACAATAAATCTTCTTTTTGATTATTCTCTAAAAGGAGCAAACTTTTTAAAACAGATTGAGAATCAACACAAAATAGTACTTTGGACAAAATAATGACTGCATTGACAACGCTTTGCCCTCTAAAACTGAGTATGACTGCCTAAATGGCGGGGGTGAAAACGGTAACACACGTAAAGGCACACTCATGTACACGAGTGAACGTGGGAGTCGTAGCCCTCGAACGAAAAAAAAAAGCCTGCAGATTTTTTTTTTAATAAGACAGAGAGGCAGAAACTGACATCCTGCCTGCCACCTGCAACACAATCTGGTTCACCGGTGAATGCCCAGCCATGGACCCAATCAGTCATCATCACCTTCCCCAGAAAAGGAAATCTCCAACACTGCCAGAACTATCGCACCATCAATTTCATCAGCCATGCTAGCAAAGTAATGATCAAAATAATTCATCGAATACATTCCAGTCGCAAGCAGATAATATAAATGCTGATGAACAGGCTGGATTCCGCAAAGGCAGAAGCACCATTGAACAGGTCTTTAACTTCTGTACCCTTTGCGAAAAACACATCTAACACCAGGTGGAATTCTACTACGTCTTCATAGACTTCAAAAAGGCGTTCGGCAAAGTCTGACAGTAAGCACTATGGGCCACAATGCAAATAAATAACGTCGAAAAAGTTTATCGACATAATGCAGCAGCTATTCTCCAAAGCGATCAGTGCGGTACCCACACAGGATTCCACTGGAATGTGGTCCCCTGCTTTGTTGGAGTCCGTCAGGGCTGCCATCTGTTTCCCATACTGTTCGACATATTCCTGAAAGGCACCATGACAGGAGCACTTCAGGATTATGTCAGCACAGTCAGAATTGGAGGAAGAACCAACGCGGAACTTCGCTTCACAGACGACATTAATGGCTTGGCAGATAGTGAGCAAGAACTGGCCCAGCTTGTTGAAAGACTGGATGAAACATCGACAAGATGCAGCATGGATATCAGCGCCGAAAATACAACGTTGATGGTCAGGCGCAATAGCACCATCACTGCTTGATATAACTGTCAAGGGACAGAAGCTAGGAAATGTTCCACAGTTCACTCACCTGGGATCAATCATCGGCAATGAAGGATCAAAACCAGAAATCCTCTCTATGGTAGCAATGACTTTAACACTGTCCAGATGAAGCCTAAATGAAAAGACAGTAACATCTTCATAAGACATAAGATAAGACTCCTCGGGCACTGGTATATGCTATCTTTTGGTATTTATGCGAAACAGGCCCTCACAGCGGATTTGGAAAAGAAAAATTCAAGCCATGAAATGAGGTGTTATCATCGCAAGAGATGACAGACTAACTGAGAGCCGAAGAAAATAAAACGTATCCTGTAAATCAAGTTATTTGTGTATCTGGTACGTATGAAAGAATCTGTATAAGTCTAAACCCGCGCATGATAACACCGGGCATTACACATACACCTCCCGAGAGAAGCAAATCCTGCCAAGTAATTGGACATCAATCAGAAGTTATCTTTGAAATGGTCTCTTCGCTCGTCTAAAGAATTACATTTCAAAATATGAGGCATAGAATGGGTATTGTGTTTTTACACTCAGTGTCATGTCTCACGTCATTTGAATTCGCCAAGTGGTCGTTTTGTCGGTAAACGGCATTGCAGCCATTCTCTAAATGAATATTCATTATGAGCACATGCATAAATTCGATATTTCGCGATAACATGTTTTTAAAGGAGGTGGAGGATGCCCCTAAACTTTATCAAGAAAAAGAGTTATACACGGCCTCATCACATACTACATGTATAAACATGTAGACCATGAACAACCATCAAAATCAGCAAACCATCTTGCCTTAGGGGTCAGAATTTGTCAAGTAACTTATCCTTTGCATGCGCATTTGAATTTCCGGATTGGAAACAGAAGCCAACTTCCGGATTTATTTGAAGAGAAACATTAAGAGTTTTCACATAAGACCGTTCATTTTTCACAGATGCCAACAATCAGCAACTTTTGTTTGGATCTTATCCATGGTCGGACAAACAGGAGAGGTGATGGACTTCCAGTCTGCAGTGTTTGGAAAGTTTGAAACTGAGAGATCTGCATTGTGATCTTAAAACAGTGAAATGCCGAATGTTGCTGTTGAGGATTGTAGTGGTGGCAATTTTGCTTGATGTTGATATTGTTATTAGAGGTGGTAGTGATGACCTTGTCTTTGTTATTAATGGTGGCGGTGGTGGTGGTGGTGGTGGTGTTCTTTGATGTTGATGCCGTTGGTAGTGGTGGTGGTGGTAGCAGTGTTTGTCGTTGATATTGTTGTGTTTCTTTATATTGATGTAGTTTCTGGATCTGTCAGTGTTGTTACTGATGTTGGTGGTGGTGGTGGTGGTGGTAATGGTAGTAGTAGTGGTAGTGTGGTTGTTTGTTACTGATGTTGTTGTTGTTGGTGGTGGTGGTGGTAATGGTAGTAGTAGTGGTAGTGTGGTTGTTTGTTGCTGATGTTGCTGTCGGCGGTGGTGGTGGTGTTCTTTCGTGTTGATGTTGATGTTGTCGGTGGTAGTAGTGGTAGTGGTGTTTGTCGCTCGTGCTGAAGTGGTGCCAGAGGACTCACCTGTGGGGAGAAACAGTGGACAGGTAGGGAGCAGAGAAAGACCAGCAGCACTGTCGGCATCACTGGCAGACTGTGGGATGGCACTGCCATGGTGAGGGGTGAGGGGTGGGGGGGGTAGTGTGGGGGTGGAGGGGGAGGTGTCACAGAGCCCCAGGTGACTGACGTCTGCTGCTGGAAGGTGAGGACAGGCACTGGTTCCAGGTGGTCCTGCGGCGGGGAGTCAGCTGGGGAGTCTGTTCAGCAACACTATAGATGTATAGAAAAACTTTCTGATCGTGTGTGTGTGTGTGTGTGTGTGTGTGTGTGTGTGTGTGTGTGTGTGAAAATTGTCAGTGTTAACAATCGGTTGTTTTATGGGCCACAAATCAATTACCGTTTCTGAACTTGCTTTCCGAGTTTGTTGCTTCGTAAAATGTCGACCTATTAAAATCAAATATAAATGCTTATAGAACATAAAAATAAAAAAGAGGGTGGTAGTCAAATTTGGCTGTTAGCAAATGGTCATATTTAATAGTTGTTTCAAAAACACACTTATCAACGTCAAGAAATTTGGCTAACAGTACATTGTCTGTAAAACTTCAGCAGATGTCCCATGTGCAGCTCTCCAGGAACGAAGTTAACAATATCACCTTATGGAGTTCAGGAAACAGGACAAAGAATATTTCTCTCCAGATGGAAATAGTAACAAATGGCAAAAGTATCTGGTAATCAGCCATGCAACGTGCTAGGGAGAGCTAGAGAGAAAGGAGGGAGAATGAACAAACGAACGATTTATTTATTGTGATCAGGCCCAGTTGTTTTTTTGTTGTTGTTGTTGTTTTTTGTTGTTGTTGTTTTTTGGGGGGTGTTGTTTTTTTGGCTTATTTATCATCATTGTTGTCTTTTTTATTTTTTTTTTTTTTTTTTTTTTTTTTTTTATTATTATTATTGTTATTGGTTTGTTTGTTGTTTTGTTGTTGTTTTTGTTGGGTTTGTATTGTTGTTTTTTGTACGCTTATAGTTGACTTCATCAAGTTTTTGCGCCTTATACATATTAGTAGTAGTAGTAGTACTTCTTTTTATGTATTTATCTTCTTTTTTTCTCAAGGCCTGACTAAGCTCGTTGGGTTACGCTGCTGGTCAGGCATCTGCTTGGCAGATGTGGTGTGATATAAGCCAAGTGTTGGGCCTGTAGCGTATATGGATTTGTCCGAACGCAGTGACGCCTCCTTGAGCTACTGAAACTGAAACTCGCCCATTCACAAGGAGACATGGTGGGATAGGGGTTGTACACGGAAATGATATAACGAAATAAAGATAACGCGCACTGTACAAATGATCATGACATGGATACCACGACATGTGACCAGTTATATGTCATGCAAAGACAGAAGCACACAAATTTTCCAAATCTGTCTCACCAGAAAAAAAAAAAATCACGTTCAACTGGAAACAATCACACTGCAGAACCAGCTAATCAAGTTCTAATCAGGATTTCCTTCCCTTACACTTTCACAAGCGTTTTGGGTTAATGTCTCTGAATATATTCATTAAATTGTCCATTTTTTTGCTTGACTCTTCTATACACAACATTATCTGTTGGCAAACATCTCCCGATTGGATATTTTCATTTATCAGTTCACACGGTTCATTGTCAAGTTGGGAATCGTCCTTATTGTCCGAGTCAGTGCTGTCAGTGTTTGGGGGCACGAGGGCCGTGCAACTTCCTAAGCCTTTCAACTCACACATCTCTGCGTTACACGATGTGTCTGCACACGTGAATTCGGTTTGAAGAATTGTCACTGCACGTGCATGTGTGTCGCCTTGTGCCCTGTCGATCTGCTGGTCGCAACGTCGTGCTTCGGTCGGTGACATGGGTGCAGACGGAAGGGGGGTGGCATGTCAGTGTTAACAGCTTCGATGTCAGCGTTGACAGTGGCATAAAACAGACTGGGAGAGGTTGGCAAAAATAGTCCTGATGGGGACGATGCACGATCACTTGCCTGTCTCTCCTGGTTCAGTCTGTGGACATCGGCTCGCTTCTTATCTCTGCTCACCTGTGATGGACATTTGTTTTCGGTATACAGCGGGACTGTGTTGTTGAGGCCGTGAAAGAAGACGTTGACCGGTCGCTGTCAGTCTGAGCACGACGACAGTTTCTTCGCCCCTGCCTTCTATCTTGAAAAGAGGACAGCATCATGTCTTGCAGCATTGCGTTCAGCATGCTCTCCAGTGTCGACGGCAGTCCCACAACAGGCATAATGGATGAAATTTATTCGCAAAGAAGTTATTTCGTTGCAGCTGGATGATTTTAGCGTCTTGCTGGCTGTCAAGCAAGGGAAGCTCGAGACAGGAGGGAGAGAAGGAGAGAGAGGGGGGACAGGCAGGCAGATAAACAGACAGACAGACAGACAGAGATGTACAAGAGACAGAGACAGACAGACAGACAGACAGAGATATACAAGAGACAGATAGAGACAGAGACAGACAGACAGAGATGTATAAGAGACAGAGACAGACAGACAGACAGAGATGTATAAGAGACAGAGACAGACAGACAAACAGACAGAGATGTACAAGAGACAGATAGAGACAGAGACAGACAGAGATGTTTTAGAGACAGATAGAGACATAGACAGACAGACAGAGATGTATAAGAGACAGATACAGAGACAGACAGACAGACAGACAGAGATGTATAAGAGACAGAGACAGACAGACAGACAGAGATGTATAAGAGACAGATAGAGACAGAGACAGACAGACAGAGATGTATAAGAGACACATAGAGACAGATACAGACAGACAGAGATGTATAAGAGACAGATAGAGACAGACAGACAGAGATGTATAAGAGACAGAGACAGAGATGTATAAGAGACAGATAGAGACAGACAGAGACAGACAGACAGACAGAGATGGAAATGCAGAGGCCTTAGGAGAGATAATGAAAAGGAGAACAACAACAACAACAAAGAGAGACAGACAGACAGACAGACAGACAGACAGAGAAAGTGATTGACAGATAAAGCGACACAGAGGCACACACACAGAGAGTGAGAGTGTCCACATTCCACTTACGAGTTCGGTCTTCGCCACTTACTATGGTACCTAAACAATCACACACTGACACTGACATGCACGCAGAGACCCTGTATACATATATATATGTAATGTCATATACGTGTGTGTGCGTGTGTGTGTGTGTGTGTGTGTGTGTGTGTGTGTGTGTGTGTGTGTGTGTGTGTGTGTGTGTGTGTGTTATCAGCCCAGTACAAATGACTTCCTCATCCTCTTATTACTGCTCCCTTCCCTTGCCTGTCATCACAAAGGGTCGCTCAAGTGAAGAACAAAGAAAAGAAGACAAAGAACGGTGCTTACCACGTGTGAGTGACGACTTTAATGAGAACGTGTGAATTAGATGAATAGGGAGGGGGAGGTGGCAGTGGAGGTTAAGGGTGGGGGGGAGGAGGGTTAGGCAGAAACGTGGAGGGAAGGGAGAGGTTGTAGGATATTGGGGAGGGGATTCTTGGGATGCAGGGGATGGGAGAGATGAAAGAGATACTGAGAAGGGAGAGAGAGAGGGGAGGGGGAGGGGAGGGAAAGGGATCGCCGTGAGGATGGAGAGAATGTCTTCTGCCCTTGGTTTGTGTGTGTGTGTGTGTGTGTGTGCGCGCGCGTGAAGAGAGAGAAAGAGAGGGAAGGAGGGATCGCTGTTAGGATGGAGGGAATGTGTTCTGCCCTTGCTTTGTGTGTGTGTGTGTGTGTGTGTGTGTGTGTGTGTGTGTGTGTGTGTGTGTGTGTGTGTGTGTGTGTGTGTGTGTGTGCGCATGCGTCGTGCGTGCGTGCGTGCTCGCTCTCGTGAGAGAGAGAGAGAGAGATAGAAGGGGTGAGGGGGGGTGCGTAGACTTTGTCTTTTAATATTTTAGAAAACCTACGTGCATAAATGTACGATGTAAACGGTGATGATTGTAGAGATAATGATGATAATAGTAATGATAATGATAATAGAGCTCGTTTATATACGTTGTATCACAAATGTCTCAAAAGAAGCACAGAGAGAGGAAAGAATATGCAATTGTGAAGACACAGAATTTGATGACGGAGATGGATGATGATGAAGGTGATGATGATGATGATGATGATGATGGTGATGGTGGTGGTGGTGATAGTGGTAGTTGTGGTGGTGGTGATGGTGGTGGTGGTGGCGCCGACAATAAACGTTGGCATTCTTATGTCTCAATGTCGTGCAAACCTGTTGCGTAGTAAAAAGTGATAAACATTCTAATATCCGCTTGGGTATTTTGTCAAAGAAAGTCAACTGCGTTACGCAGCAGACTTAACTTGTATCTTTGTGAAGATATCTCTCTGTGTCGGTCTCCGTTCGGCTTTTGTTGTATGTGTGTGGAAGTGTGTGTTGCTGTTGTTGTTTTTTTGTTTGTTTGTTGTTTTCGTTGTTGGGTGCGTTTTTCCCCCCTCATCGTCTTTATACCATCTTTTCTCACAGTATTGTTTGACATTGTTTACAGTGATGATGCTCACAATGTGTCAGATATTTCGGAAAGGCCCAGCCATCTTTCGGAGTTGAGTTGTTGTTTTTTTTCTTCTTCTTCTTCTTCTTTTTCTGACGCTCTGAAACATAACAGGTATCGATCATCGCTTGCTAGAGGTAGACGACCATAAAGAGACGTTTATTACCACCACATTGTGTGCTGACATCGGAATTCAGAGCAGACGTTTAGCACAACACCAGGTGCCGCTCATATGTATGGAAGCTTTCGATAATGTCAAATTCTTTCGTAAAAATTGATAATGAAAGAAAAAAGAGAAAAGAAAAAAGACTTAAACTTTCAAGAAGAAGCACATGTGCACACTTCACTTCGGAAGAGGTGTGGCATAAACGGGGTCGTCGGAAAACATGTAACTTGATGAATCCATATGGACACTTTATATATATATATATATATATATATATATATATATATATATATATATATATATATATATATATTAGCATTTACAAAACACCATTTAAAGTATGCGCTCTTAACTTTCATGGGTTTTTTTCTCTTCAACCATGATAAACTGAAGGCTGTTTGGACTCTGATAAGCAGCGTGTTCAACGCCTGGAAATGGCTGACTGTAAGTGACGAGTGGAAACAAAATAACTTTGAAAAATGTAAAGCAATGTTTTACTCACTGTTTTGGTCAAAAACAAGAGCACACGGAGGGACTGTCACCATATCATTCACACACACACACACACACACACACACACATATATATATATATATATATATGTGTGTGTGTGTGTGTGTGTGTGTGTGTGTGTGTGTGTGTGTGTGTGTGTGTGTGTGACCTCTATCGCTAAAGGTGGTGTAAATTGCAATTCTGCTTTACTGGTGTGGAATTCCATGTGAAAATATGATGGAGATGCTGTTGAATAGAAAATATAACATTCAGTGCAAGGGGGGGGGGGGAAGAAAAAAAGGAACACACGGGGGTCGGGGGGGGGGGGAGAGAGGGGCGCGCAGGGGGGACGTGGGGGCCCGGTGGGTGGGGGGAGGCGAGGGGGAGGGAAAGAACGAGCTACATTTCGACCCGAGCATCTTGCACAGACTGAACAGAGAAAACAGAAACAAAAAAAACAAAGACAGTATAGGGCAGTTAAGGGGACAATACAAACCATCACAGCAGCGAGGATAATTGCGCATGGTTCAATGGAAAACTTTGCCTTTGTAAAAGTCTTTTTGCCCCGTATGTTGGACTGTCACGATGTTATCATTGAGTATTCAGTTGTTTGGGCTTTATAGTTACATTCTGTTCCTGGTTTCTTCCCCTTTTTTTTCTTTTTTTTTAATTTCATGTTTCATTTCTCTGTTTGTTGTTACGAAAAAATAATTCAAATATCCAGCAAAATCTTTTTTAAGTAATTGAACGACAAGGGGACATGAAAACACCAGGAAAATTGGAAGTTACGTAATTTTGGATTTTTGTGGTTGCTGTTGTCACTTTCCTTACTACACCACAACATGCTGGACCTACAAATAGACAATTAATTTATGAGGAAAAATCCCGAAGTTATATTATATCAGATCATCAACAAGATGTTACTATGACGAAAAGTTTAGGTGAAATCGTGTTGAAAACTACGCGTGTGCGAGCGCGTGTCAGATAAAATGAAAAGATAGCGGAGGTCATTTACCGGAAATTTTGCAATATGAAAACGTAATGGTATAGCTTTGATTTGAAGCCACTCCCATGATTATTAGCTGAGATAGGACCTCGACCACATCCCTTACTGCACACACACTGATACAGCCTGCCCCATGGCCCTCAAAATGACAGAACCACAGGCAATAAACGACATACAACTAATGAAACAAAAGATACCTAGAGTCTGTCTGTCTCTCTCTCTCCTTCTCTCTCTCTCCCTCTCTCTCTCTCTCCCTTTTCACAACCCATCGCCTCTTTCCCGACCACTTGTCACAAGTAAGTTCCCCCTTTTCATCTATGTTTATCTCCTTGTCAATAACAATTTGTCTCATTCTCAGTCCAGACCACCTCATAACATTTGCATTGATTTCTCTTTGTATTGGTACAGATCTTAATAATAATAATAATAATAATGGTATTTATATAGCGCTGGATCTTGTGCAGAGACAAATCAAAGCGCTTTCGCACCAGTCATTCACACGCATGCATAACTCTAAAACTGTAGAAACTAAAGACAGGAAAGGCAGGCAAGGGAAGCTATTTTGGGAAGAGGTGGGTTTTAAGGCCAGACTTGAAAGGTCCAGAAACAGAGAAAGAACGGCGAGTGTTTGAATCTGGGTATGCGTAAACAGAGTGGATCCGAAGCCGATCGTAGTGAGCGAGATGGAGTGTAGAGGTGAAGGCAGCCGCAGAGATAGGAAGGGGCAGTTTTGTGAATGCATCTATAACATAGAGTGCTGATCTTGTACTTTATTCGGTGTGAGGCAGGGAGCCAGTGGAGATGTTGCAAAAGAGGAGTGATGTGCTCAGATCTTTTCTTTCTGAGGACGAGTCGGGCAGCAGAGTTTTGTATGCGCTGAAGGGACTGAATGGATGAAGCAGGCAGACCAGACAATAGAGAGTTACAGTAGTAAAGGCGAGAGAGCATGTGAGAAACGACAAGTCTAGATGTTGCGTCAGTGGACAGATATTTCCGGACGGCACTGATATGCCGCAGTTGACAGTAGCAGACTGACATGTCTGGACTGATAAATTTTTGCATGGACAGTGTATTGTCAAGGACAACACCGAGGTTCCTGACTGACGTGGAAAGAGGGATGGATGTACTGCCAAGTTTGATTGTGTCAGTTGTGTTTGGAATGTTCTTGTGACACGCACAGGATGCGGATCAAGCTGGGAGTGGTTATTGAAGTTCTCGTTGTGAAGTCGGGAGTGGTTATTGAGGTTTTTCGCTATCATTTTTGTATCTGCCCAAGCCGTTTGTTTTTGTGGTTGTTTGGTGTTTTTTGGGGGGAGGGCGGGGTGAGGGGCGGTTGTTGTTTTTGCTTGTTTGGATTTTTAGCATCCACACCTTCAAATATGCCATCAAATATTGGTCTAAGACATACCAGAAAAAAAAAGAAGAAAAAAAAAGAAGAGAGGAGGAGTAGGCAGAGGAAGAAGAAGAAATGGTGATGCACTAAACCTGAAAGAAAAACTGAATAGCACAGGAGGAAGAATAACATATTCAAAAGCATCCAAATAATCTGTCAGAATTTGCTTCATTAAGGAAGCAGAGGACGGTCATTCGATCATAAATCATCGATATCAATGAAATTCATTACGTAATAACGTTTGCTCTGACATAACTTTGTTCTGCTGAATGATAATTTCGCTCATATATTTTGTAAGATTGAGACCATGTGGTGTTTTCATGCATTTTTATGTTTTCTTCATCGAATCGTAGGATCATTCTTATAACTTTTTGTAATGTTTAATTGATTTTGTTAATAGAAAAATGAATAAATAACTAGATTTTACTCAACGAACAGCTTTTATTGTTCGAGTGTGGAAACATGCACGCGCCCGAAAACGGAATATGGCTGCCCAAAGGTGGGGGTAAAAACAGGTCTGCGCGTAAATCGCCCCG
>NC_134898.1:38932112-39007112 GCF_041734735.1 Babylonia areolata | reverse complement strand
ATGTGTGTCTCCACTATATGTTTTACATTTATTTGCTTATTTATCATCATTGTTGTCTTCTTTTATTTTATTATTATTATTATTACTACTATCGGGAATGGCCAGAGGGCAAAACTGATGCGGAAGTGAAGCTACTCATAGAAGAAAACAGTAAAGAAGAGGACATCATCATATACACAGATGGCTCAGTCACCAAAGACCAATCCGGTTGGGGATTTACTGCGAAACAAAATGGAAAAACAAATAGGGAAGAGAATGCTGCCTACAAAGTCACAACCTCCAGCCTAACGATGGAAGTTGAAGCTGTGACACATGCCCTTCAGTGGCTATCGTCCATCCATATGCCCGGAAACCAACATGCCATGATTCTAACCGACTCAATGAACCTCATACAGAAAATTGAAAATGGAACGGGTAGCCCAGAGTGGCACAAGGCAATGCGCAACTTTCAGATTAAAAAAACTCACATGGCCATACTGCCCGGGACCTGCAGGTGTTAAGGGAAATGAGCGAGCTGACAGACTTGCTGGTAACGCAACAACAACGAGCGGCCTACATCTAGGAAAATCGGAAATCCTCAGAAAAGTCAAAGAATATCAAAAAGAACAGGTACAAGGCCATCACACCATCGATCGCCTCAAAGAAATAAAACCAGAGAGAGGGAGCGGCCGTAATAGACTAGCATGAAAGGTAGATCACGATGCTGTGCAAATCAAACAAATCAGTATCGGCATCATTTCCAAACCAACATTGCGCAAATTTCTTCAAAACGGAACAGAGTCTCTGTGGGCTTTTCCAAATACAATGGACTGAGCAACACACCAGACGCCACGTTCTTGGCATCAGAGATCTTTTCCCATCCCTCTTGCGGCCAATCAATGGCGGCCTCTGTGCGTGTGTGTATGTGTGTGTGTATGTGTGGGTCTGTGTGTTTGAGTGCGTTTGTGCATGCGCAAGGGTGTAAGTGTACACAAGTGTCAGGAGAGTTCTGTGCACGTGCGTATGTGTGTGTGTGTGTGTGTGTGTGTGTGTGAGGGGGGTGGAGGGGGGAAGGGGGTAGAGGATGAGGTATGTGTGTGTATACATGCCTACACTGTGGGAGCAACGGAATATTGGAACGTGCGGGTGTGTATGTGTGTGTGTATATATATATATATATATATATATATATATATCTTTGTATATATGTGTGGGGGCTTGGGGGTGGGGGATATGGGCGTATGTGTGTGTGCTTGTGTGTGTGTGTGTGTGTGTGTGTGTGTGTGTGTGCCGTGGAAGCTGCGATACGTAGCCCTAGAAATGAGTGTGTGGAGGAGGGGGGGAAGAGGAGGTGCATGGTAATGTGTGTGGTGTGTGTGTGTGTGTGTGTGTGTGTATGTGTGTGTGTGTTGTGGCTCATGTACGTTTATGTGTATTTGACTGTACTTTCATATCTGTGAAACTGCATGTTTGGTGCCGGCATATCTGTTATGCATATGTAGGTGTATGTGTGAATGTGTGTCTCCACTATATGTTTTACATTTATTTGCTTATTTATCATTATTGTTGTCTTCTTTTATTTTATTATCATTATTACTACTACTACTACTACTTTTTTATATTATAATTATTATTTATTTATTTATCTATTTATGTATTTATTTACTTATTTATGTACGCTTATCTATTATCTATTCACCTTTTTTTTCTCAAGGCCTGACTAAGCGCGTTGGGCTACGCCGCTGGTCAGGCATCTGCTTGGCAGATGTGGTGTAGCGTTTATGGATTTGTCCGAACGCAGTGACGCCTCCTTGAGCACTGAAACTGAAACTGAAATTGTCGCCCTTGTCTGTTCCACTGTCTTTTTTGATTGCCTCCCTTCAATGTCGCAAAATAGAGTAGATGAATTTTTTTGAAAAAATCAGTCGACATCGTAAAATAACTGTGTCTGCGAAACAACGTTCTACGGTTAGACTGAAAAACTGTGTGGTTTTACATCACTCTATGCCACTTCGAATTCATTGTTGTCATGTCACGACAACCGTCTTCCACAAAATATCCGTTGCTTTTGTGATCGTGGCACTTTCGGATTTGTGTTCGTCTGCTGTCTCATGTTCTTCACTATCCAGTCCTCGACTTTGCTTCTCAACAGACTGAAGTGGTACGTTGCTTGCCAGTTCCCACGATTCCATTTTCTTTGGAGTATAAATTACGGCTGCGGTATGGGTTTTTTTTTTCTATTCTGTTAGTCTTCGCTGATTTCAAGATTGGAGCTGAAGACACTTTGTGATTCACAGGGAGTGTAACTGCCAACATTCGATTTTTTAACGTCAGCGCTCTTTCACAACATCATATTCGGATTGTATTTTGTCGACAGTTTGACTAAGGTATGTTCCCACTCTATAATGTCACACTCACAGTCGCACGCATCTACACACTCACACACACACACACACACACACACACACACAAATTTATTTAAGATAAATGTGTCACACATGTCACACGTCACTCACACACACACACACACACACACACACACACACACAGTGAAATAAATAAATAAACGAAAGAAGAAATGCACACACATCTTGTGGAGACAGAACATTTTTCTTTATAACAATATGAGGGTAAAAGCTTTGAGTAAGCAACCAATTTTAGCATCTCGTTGATAATCATTAAAGTCTTCAGAAATATTAATAGCCAACAGAAGAAGAGGCAAATTTAGCTTTGGGATAAAATCGTCAAAGGAAACTTGCCCAAAAAATTAATGGTAAAATGATATGCAGCAGAAAACATTCATGAATTAACCTCTTCAGTTCCAAACATTATTTTGACTTGTGCCTCCTATTTGCCAAGTGGTTTTGGATTGCAAAGGGAAATAATTGACAAAAATTACTAACATGTAAGCTACTGCACAAAAGTATATATAACCCATACTTTTCTGAAAGGAAAGTGAACAGACTATCAAATTATGATTGTTAAGTGTTCATTTCACACAATGATTGTATATATGATAATATATGTCCTTTAATTGCAACTCATGCCTGTGCCATGCCCTCTCACTTCATGCTTACTTTCAGCCAGTATCAAAAAGGTTAAAAATGATCCAGTTGGGCCCAAAGTGCAGGTGGGAGGGGAGTGAGCATGGTTCACAAGCTTGACCTCCAGCTCTGCTTTCTCTCCTTTGCTTGCTGCATCTAGCTGTACAACTAACCCTTCCCCCCCCTCCCCCCACCCCCCCACCCTCCTTACTCTCTTTAAATCATCACTCTAAACTTTCAGTCATGTCAAGCAAACTATCCAACAAGATTTTGCCACACCTAGCGCTCAATTCATCAACATCAGACCATGTCTTGTAAAGCTTCTGCAACATCTTGGATGGCAAAATCACAAATTTTGTTGTCGTAACACACTGCTGTTTCAAGCCACTAGAGTAAGGTTGTGGTTCGTCATCTACCATTTTGGAAATAAAAGCATCCATGCATTGAGAGGATGGTAATGACAGTAACATGTATCCAAACATTATCACACAGATAGAGCGTGAATGGCTGTTAATTCCCACATTTATGTGTCAGTGCAGTAACAGGGAGTAGAGGCTGTGGACGATGCCTGTCAACCGACAGGCAGTTCTGCAGCTGAGCCTTCTCCTGTTGGCGGTGCCAGCCCAGTACTTCATCACCCACCTCATCTCCTCCTCTGATTCCAGCAGCAGAAACTTGGCCTTTCGCAGGTGAGGGTACTGCAAAATTTCCTGGAAACTGTCTATGTCGTGTGAACTAGTCCTTTTCCTAGATATGGATGTCCATAGCAACTTCATCCTCACCATCAAAAAAAAAGTTTTTCAAATGAAGATCCTTGATTGTGTGGGGTTTCAGGCCCCTCTCTCATTGTGACCTCAGCCATTATCCCTGTCCAGTTCCATGTTCTTTTATATTACCGTCCTAATCAGTCTGAAAAAAATTTATTTTTTTTATCTGTCATTACGGATTGCTTTTGCTGTTTTTTGTTGTTGTTTTTATTTTTTGTTTGTTTTGTTGTTTGTGTGTGCGTGTGTGTGTGTGTGTGCGTGTGTGTGTGTGTGTGCGCATGCTTGCATGTGTGTGTGTGTGTGTGTTGAAATCACTTGGATTTTCTTCCTTGATGCTGGCTTCTCCAGCTGAGGTTCTACAATACTCTCTCTCTCTCTCTCTCTCTCTCTCTCTCTCTCTCTCTCTCTTTCTTTCTCTCTGTCTCTCTCTCTCTCTCTCTCTGTGACATAGATAGATAGGTATAGTATAGGATAGGTAGATTTTTTTTCATAGGATTGTGCTGCTTTTACAGATGTTTTCTAATTCACTAAAAATGAAGGGATAGTTCAAATTTTCACACACACACACATACACATACACACACACACACACACACACACAGAAAAAAAACCCAAAAAAAGAAAAATCCAAACAAACAAAAAAACCCACCTGTTGTGAAAGTTGCCATCTTCAGTCAGCGTATGTTTTTAACTGTTGATGAATTATATAATTATGATATATGATACTGTGCAGATTGGTAAACTCAGCGGCAGGATTCCGCAGCAAATACCTATCCCTTGCTGCATGGAGCCAGTGGTGTCAGGATCTGCTCAGTCTGTTCAGCCCTGCAGGCAGTCACCATTTCCACGGACACGATGACCCCAACGGGGAGTCCCCGGCGGTGGAGGTGTTGCGTTACAAAGACAAGTGGGGATACTTTGCTTGTGAGTGAGTCTGTCCCACCTGTTTGTCTGTCTGTCTGTCTGTCTGTCTGTCTTGCCTCTGCTTGAGAACGTGTGTGTGTGTGTGTGTTTCACTGTGTTAGAGAGTTTGAGTGAGAGAGAGAGAGAGAGAGTGTGTGTGTGTGTGTGAATGTATGTGTGTATGTGTGTGAGAGAGCATTTGTGTGTGTGCATGTGAGTGTTTTGGGTGTGTGTGTATGTGTGTGTGTGTGTGTGTGCAAGGGTGTGTATGTATTTGTGTGTGTGTGGAAAGATGCGTGTGTGTATGTGTGTGAGTCAGTATGATCCCTCTTTAATTTCTTTTAATTGCTTTAGTTTTGATTAACTGAAATATATATTTATATCATTATTTATGGGATGTAAGCATTTGAGTTTATATACTTGGGCATGTTTGTGATATAACCTGAAAAGCGCATGTCATAGCATTTTATTGCATGAAGAGCTCTGTATTTTTCATTTTCTGCTCACAGTCAATGAATTCTGTATAAATAATAATCAAGTTCCTGTTACAGGACAGCTTCTTTTTAGTCATGTGAACACACTGACACTTGTATTTCTGCATCTAAATCTATTGTCATATCATAGCTAATGACATCCCACATACATAGAGTGTTGTTGCTTCTTAGTAACAAATATATGTACTACTTAGACAAGTCTTCAAAGTTCCAGTTAAAGGATACTACATCAGAAAAAAACACAAAAAAACCAGGTTTTCTACATATCAGAGCACTTCTGCCTTTTTTTTTTCTTCTTTTTTTTTCTTTTTTTCATTTGTTTGTTGGTTTGTGTACATGGATGGGAGGGAATGTGTCTCTGCCCTCCTCAACACTGTTGACACTCTATTTCTGCTTTTTAACTCACTCAGTACGGCCAGTCCTCTCTTCTCCTCTACACAGACCCCTCGGATGTTCAGTGGGTGTCTGAATGACCCAACCTTTAGCTTCCGTCGTCAGAATTATGGTATTCTTTGTCAACATTCACCTCTTCAGTATAAGAGCCTTCCGCTTGCAATATTTTGATGATGGTAATTGGGGTGAAACGCTGTTAGCGTCGTCTCTTTCGCCGTTCATATGGAGAGAGTTAACATTTTCCTCTGGCAGTTGAGGCATGCCTGCTGCACATGTTCATGATTGTTGTACTGCACAAATGACGAGGTGTATGGTGAATCTTGTTCCAACAGCAAGGCAAGGCAAGGTGTTTATTTCATGTGCTCCCCTGGGGCATTGAAACATTAGATACAAGAAACTTTCACACACCATAGCATTAAATTGTATTATAATTGCATTATATTGTAATATATTAGTCCTTTGTTACAACAGGTTTCTCTGTGTGGAATTCGGGCTGCTCTCCTCAGAGAGAGTGTGCCACTGCAGTGCAGTGCCACCCTTAGTCTATTTCTTCTCTACTTGCAAGTACATTTGTTTTTCTGTCAAAGCAGATTTTTCCACAGGAATATGCCAGGGACAACCCTTTTGTTGCCATGAGTGCTTTTATTTATATATATATATATTTGCATTAAGTGCATGCTGCAAAAAGAACCTCATTTTGTCTTCTCATCCGAATGACCAACTTCCAGACCACCACTCAAGGTTTAGTGGAGGGGGAGAAAAAATACTGACGAGTGTAGAAAGTACGATGTGTGTTGACAACATCTCTTGTGTGTGTTGGGGGGGGCTTACAGCATCTCCGGAGCCACGGTCACCCAGGCCAAGCAACGTCAAGTTCCACGTGGGTCAGGTTATACGACACAAACGTTGGAAATACAGAGGCGTCATCATAGGATGGGACCCTAAAGCAAAGGTGTGGGGTTTTTTGTTTGTTTTTTTATCCTTTTGGTTGGACCATTGCTATTTTCTCGTGCGTGTTGGACTCGGCTGTGGGTTCGGGGAGTGTGTTGTGTTGTGTGAGTGACCATTCTTTGAATGCTCACATAATTTCTGATGGGATAATGAAAGAAATACAGATGGTGTTGTAACTAATGTAAGGTGGGGTGTATCATTTTGTTTGTTCTTCTCTTCCTTTTCTGTATTACTGTAGGTGCTAGGAGGTTTTCTTCAAGTTCCCAAAGTTGGCTTAGATGTCCCTATGTGTTTGATGTTGTGTTTCTGGTCATGTAGAACATAAATAGCTGTATGCAGTTATGAATGCACTCTTCTAAAGGAATCTGGGTGAATAAATCCATTTATGGTGCATCTACAATTTATTTATTTTTTCCCTTTCTTTGTTATTCTTTTTTGTGTGTGTGTGTGTTTTTGTTTTGTACTACAACTAATCTATTTATGCTGTAACTACAAATAACGCTCTTTCTTCTTCTTCTTTGCCTTTTTCTTATTACTGTTTATGTTTAGTTTTCACTGTCAAGATGATGATATTCATGACCATGATGAGGACCATACTCAAATTATTCTTGATATCATCATGTGTATACTGTTTATGTTTATTTTTCACTGTCAAGATGATGTTGTTCATGATGATGATGAAGACCATACTCATATTCTTAATATCATTGTCATGTACTACTGGCAACAGCACATCTTGGAGTCATATCGACTGGCATGAGAAACGAGTAGATAAACAGACTTCATTTTCATCTTTTTCTGGAGTGGGTCCTCACTTGGGAATGAAGACCTATCCCAGATGCATACAGCCGTCCACACACACTGCGCAGAAGAGAGACCAGGGCTTTAACAGCAGCAGCACTGCAACTAACATATAATGATATACCTGATTTGAACACAGAATTCCAGACCAGACCACATGAAAACCTCGTTTTGGGTTGTTGTTGTTTTTTTTATTGTTTTTTTTTATTACTTGTGCAAGTGATCTGCATTATTTGCCTGTGATCAGTGAACATAATCTTGTGGCAAGTGGTTTGCAACATTTGCAAGTTTTTAGATGTACTTGATACGCTGCAAATATGCACATGTGTGAAAGTTTGCGAGCCAGCAACCTATGCACAGTCTCACACATATGTGCACAGGTACTCACACACTCACACACATGTGCCAATTTCACACACACACACACACACACACACACACACACACACACACACACACACACACACTCACACACATACATTTGTGTCATTCTGATATATGCATGGTCGTAATACTGTTTCCAGGCTCCAGAAGATTGGTTAAGAATGAATCACCCTTCAAATAAAAAGGTATGTTGGTCCTTTACACAGACACACCACTTCATCCAGACCCTTTTGATCACAATTAGATACATCGAATTTCAGACATTAACAGACACCTCCAGCTATTTTGCTCTTAAGTTAACTGACTTTTATATGTACAGACTTCCATTTAGATGTTATATTTGTATTCACTTCTACTTTGTTCTTCTGTTAAAACAAAACCAAATGATTATAGCATGCACAGATTAAAAGAATGTAGGTCCTTTTTTTTTTTTTTTTTTTTTTTTTTTTTTTTTTTTTTTTGCTTCATAGTAATTTATCTTTGAGCACTGTACTTTATTTAGTATTCGTCTTTCACATGCAACCATTATGGATTATATATTGCATTGAAGTAATATGTTCACATGCGTTTTTTCCCCACATAATAGTTTTGTTCACTTTTTTTTTTTTTTTGCTCACCAACTTCCCTTGTGTGTGGGTTTGTGGGTGTGTGTATGTGTGTGTGTGTGTTAGACACTGAGAGAGAGTGTGTGTGTGTGGGGGGGGGGGGTTAGACAGAGAGAGAGAGAGTGTGTGTGTGTGTGTTAGACACTGAGAGAGAGAATGTGTGTGTGTGCGTGTGTATGGGTTAGACACAGAGAGAGAGAGAGAGTGTGTGTGTGTGTGTTGCTGTTATAGTTATATTGTTGCTTTTTTTTTCTGCACCTTGTCAACCTGTAACATTGACAGCATTGGAGGGACATGCCCAATTACTCCATTCTGGTGGACACACGGGACCGGCTCGCCCCTCAGATTACCTACGTTCCACAGGAGAACATCGAGGTCATCGACAAGACACAGGTTAGCAGGGAATCTGTCCATTTCTTTTTGCTTCTGTTTTTTTACATTCTTGAAGTGCTGGAACATGTATCATGGTCAGGATCAGGATCATTACTGTGCAGAGGCCTGTTTGACCATTTTCGGAACAGACTTTGGATAGCACACGTTGTTTTTCTGCGGGGTGGGGCAGGGGGGGTAGTTGGCGCTTTATTCTTTCTTTCTTTACTTATTTTTTGTTAGTTTTCTTTCTACTTTCTGTCTTTCTTTCTGTCTTTTTTTTTCCCCTTTTTCTTTCTTTCTTTTTTTCTTTCTGTCTTTCTTTCTTCCCTTTTTCTTTCTTCCTTTCTTCCTTTCTTTCTTTCTGTCTTTCTTTCTTCCCTTTTTCTTTCTTTCTATCTTTCTTTCTTTACTTATCGTTACTTGTGTTTCTTACTTTATATATAATATATATATACTGTCCTGTTTTGTTGTTGGATCGTTATCAAGCTTGAAGTAATGTTTCTTACAGCACACATGCACACACACACACACACACACACACACACACACACACACACACACACCTACCTATCTGTCTGTCTATCTGTCAATCTGTATATCTATCTATCTATCTATCCATGAATAAATATCTTGAGTAAGTAATAAATCCAAACCCAGATGTTTTCGTTTTCTATACAGAAGTGGAGGAAGAATAGGAAAAAAAAAAGTCCTTGGACAAAAAATTTACAGGCACAGTCATTCTGCTTTGTTTGTTGGCTGCAACCCCCATGTTCACATGTATGTACTCGAGTGGGTTTTTACGTCTATGACTGTTTTTACCCTGCCATGTAGGCAGCCATCCTCCGTTTTCCGGGGTAAGCATGATTCAAAAGTCATGACTGTTTCAGGTGATGCACCCCAGCCTCGACAACTACTTTGAGCATTACGATGGTGCCCAGTACATCACTCGGCCCTGGCTCCAGGCTGTGTACCCTCAGGACTGACCCCAGCAGTGATGGACCACGCTGTGATGCTCCCTTCCTGACTGCCACTGGCTGTTTGCTGGTGATGCTTGTGGTGGTCGATTGATGATTGATTGACTGAATGATGTGGATGATTGATACAGGGCCTGTTCTCAAGAGACCAGTCTCCAAGCGCTTTTCAAACATGGGAGTCATTTGCATGTTGTTAATAGGCTGGTGCCTAACATGGGTAGAGCTGACTGAGAGCTGCCTTTAGGCGTTCATCATTCTGTGTCCTGTGTTGACCAGTCAGGCTTCAGTTACACACACACACACACACACATACACACAATTTCGTATGTCAGAGTGGATTTTACCATAACATTTTGCAGGGACAACACTCTTGTTGCCATGGGGTTTTTTTTTTATCTGTGCTAAGTGCTCGGGGTTTTGTCTCAACCAAACGACCAGCATCTAGACTACCAACTACTCAAGGTCTAGCGGAGGGGGAGAAAATTCTGGCAAGTGGGATTAGATCCTGCTTCTTAGGTGGACGCGTTACTGCTTGGTCATCACTCCACAGTGATGTTATGAGGTAAAACTGTACGGTATTCTCCACATCCCTTGATTCTTGTGAACTGCATTATTTTCTGGGGGGGAGGGGGGTGGGGAGGGGGAGAAGTCAGTATTATTCTTGGAAGAATCCAGCATTGTTGTCTGGGTGTACCACATGTGTTCTCATATTTTGTTCTCAGATGACAAGTAAGAAAGTGTTTATTATATGCTGGAGAGAAAAAAAATCTACCAGAGACAAAATAATGTGCATGTAGCGGTGTAGTTGTTTTAGAATTCATGCTAACTTGGTTGTGAGGGCATACAGCCGAAGCTCTTGCGTGACTTAAATCTTTTGTTGTTGTTTTTTTTACAAATGTAAAAGAATATTGAACATGAGTCAAGTATGCTGTAGAAACATTTGCCTGAAATGAACACTAGTAAATGAAGAGAACTATGATTTTAACAGAAATGGAAAACTAAATGACCTCATAAATGAAATGTTTTTATGAAGTTATTTTATCATTTTGTGTTGTCTTCCATCAGTCACCTTACTTGAAGGAATTATGGACAGCACTTTGCACATGACAAGTAAAAAAAAAACCTTACTCTGTCCTGATTATATTTTTGAGATTTTAAAAAAATGTTTACCTATACCCCAACTCTTGCTCTGGATACTCCCCTGGAAAACGAACACATACAGTCAAGTGCAAGTGGGTTGTGCATCCTTTTATATTTTGCTTTTATTTCTTCTGAAAGCACTGACTGGGTGCATGTTGACATTGTATCTTGATAACATTCTTGAAAGGATTGAGTTAGTTTTCCTACTGGTGGTGTTTGTTTCCATTTCTTTTCTGTTTGAAATTTTGTCATACCATGAAAGAAAAAAAAAAGTCATTTTATTACTTTTTATTTTCCATGTTAAAGCGGTAGTTTAATCATGTGAACATAAAGATCATGGTCAAGATAGTGGATCATTCTCAACTAGAGTTTGCAGTTTTGCTTTTCCCAGTGCAATCATGCCAAAATCAATGCAGTGGTTTACACTAGATTTCTACCCTTTTGAGTTCCTCCCAATTATCTGTTATTTTAAACCAGTGAATTGCAATACTTGTCAAAAGAACAGTTGTTTTAGAAACAGCAGCCATATTGTACAGCACCTATGAGAGTACTGATTTGCATTATTCTAGAGATAATAACTATGATATACAACCCCCGCAAGGGGTCTAATTCACCATAATATTGTTTTGTGTGAATTTGCTGCCTTTGTTTTGTTCAAGCTTTTTTGTATTTGTTTTTTCTTACCATATGAAACAAATCAGACTCTTTTTTTTTTAAGTGGAAGAGATGTGTGATGGGAAGTGTGGTGAGGAATAGACGTTTAATGAAGTTTTCTGGCTGCATCAGTGTATCTCAACACTTGTCAGCAAACTGAGAGAGTCTGTTTTTCTAACCCTCACAGGTCTTGGTTTTATCAGTGTTTGGTAAACATTGACTGTCATCTTTATTCCTTTGTTGTTGTTTTTTTTCAATGGTAGCTGTTACCATTGATCCCCCTTCTCTTTTGTGCATCATTTTGTCACATCCTTCTTCTTCTTCTGCGTTCACTCGTATGCACACGAGTGAGCTTTTACGTGTATGACCGTTTTTAGCCCGCCATTTAGGCAGCCATACTCCGTTTTCGGGGGTGTGCATGCTGGGTATGTTCTTGTTTCCATAACCCACTGAACGCTGACATGGATTACAGGATCTTTAACGTGCGTATTTGATCTTCTGCTTGCATATACACACAAAGGGGGTTCAGGCACTAGCAGGTCTGTACATATGTTGACCTGGGAGATCGTAAAAATCTCCACCCTTTACCCACCAGGCGCCGTCACCGTGATTCGAACCCGGGACCCTCAGATTGACAGTCCAACGCTTTAACCACTCGGCTATTGCGCCGGTCTGTCACATCCAATTCAAGCTTTTATTTGTTTTGAAACAATGCATAATGTTTTAATGTCAGAATCATGACCATGGATTATCTGTGGTTGTTTTGAACAATAGATGGATATAGTCCATTGAGTGTTGAGCAGTAAAGATACTGATTTTAAAACAGAGAATTCTTCAAATTGCAGTTCCGACAATGGTCCACTTTCTTTCTCTGTTCATGTTCTCTGTATATGTGCTTCTGTCTGTATGTCTTTGGTATTTTTTCCTTATTATTCAAAGCTAAAACATGTTCTCAGGGTGTAACACACATTATTTGACAAGCATGCTGCACAGAATTACTTAATGTTTTTATAGTGTTCCTGGTGATGGTTTTGTAAAAAGAAGAAAATGATCTGTTGCAGTGGTTTTACTTTGGGTCTTCACCAACTGTTTGTCCTAATGCAAGCGAGTTGAGTTCATGGTTAGAGATAGTAGAGCACAAGATTTTCTTTTCCTTTATTTTCATTTGTACTTGTCAGAATGAAGAAACTTTTTTTTTTTTTTTTCAGTATTCGTCTTGGTCAGTATCAGTAAGATATGTAAGAGTAGGACATTGAAAAGAGCAGGTTTTTCTTTGCTGGACATTTCTGAAAGTAACTATTTTTGCATTGAATGACCAAACCGCTCCTTAACTTTGATACTTATCTTTAAATAATAGTCCTTTTGTTCTGAATTTTCCGGTTTGCTTGGTTGTTCTGCTTACAGATTTTAAAAATCAGATCTGTGAAGTGACGAAACCTTTTCTATCCCTTAGACTCTTAGAGAAGAGGGGCAACGAATGGAAACCCCCTGAAAACAGAGTATGGCTGCCTACATCATGGGGTAAAAATGGTCATACACATAAAAGCCCACTAGTGTACATATGAGTGAACATGGGAATTGCATCCCACGAAAGAAGAAGAAGAAGAATGGATACGACCAGTCCATAAAAAGTGGAAGCACCAGTTTGAGCTTTAGTCCTTGATCAGTTGAGTTTAAAATGTTTTCCTCACGCACATGTATCACATCAATACAGTTTCACTGTGCAAGGAGGGAACAAAAAGAAAAACAAAACTAGCAATATCTTTGTGATGTAGTTTTCTTTTTTTATCTTTTTTTTTTTATCTTGGAAACATTTTGCTGTGATTCTTTTAAAACTTTTTGCATTTTTCTGACATGTGACAGAGACAGTCGCACATTAAAAACATTTTCAAGTTTTGTTATTTGGTGTTTCTTTGTTGTTGAATACTTTTCGTTCCAGCTTGGTCAGGTGTATGATTTTGTGGGTATCCAGGAAGACAAAAGCTTTTTTTTTTCTTTAATTTCATTTCTTTGTGTAGAATCAGCTTGCTTTACCAATATGTTGGGAAGTTTTTTTCAAGTCTGAACAGTTTTTCTTTTTGAATTGTGGACTGCTGGGTTGAGGTTCTTTAAGATAGGGTAACAGGATAGTGGCTACCATGTATGCTGGTCCAACTCCCAGCACCGTCTGAACCTGTAGATTTCTGTTTGTGCTTGTGCAGTGTACATTGTTGTGCCAAGTTATGTTTATTGTTTTCATGTGTCATTGATCTTGAAGGTGCTCAAAATAGTTGGATATCAGCTAGCTTATCTCGAAGTTGACCATGTACATAATTCCGTGGATCCAATGTAAATCATGTTCCAATTGCCAAATACCAAGACAATGTCTCATGCATAACTTCAAGTCTTGTAAGTTTTGGAGAAGTTTATTATTTACTTGTTCTTTGGTTATTTACTTTTTATGTTTGGAGTAATGATTTGAAATGTTTCCAAGGGTGGTTCTTTTTCCTTTTTTTTTTTTTTTTTTTTTTTGCTTTTGTTTTTGAGTGTGTGGAATTCCTGTAAATTGCATATTTTATTCTCTCTCTCTTTTTGTGAAGAGTTCTGTTTTATGATTTGATTTACATCAGCTTTTTGTTTTTCCTTTGGTGAAAAGTTTGATTTTTACAGTCATTCACACGCATAGACACCCTCACACAGATACACACCCTCACACAGGTGCATGTAGACACACATATATGCACAATCACACAACTCTCAGCAGTTACTT
Organism: Babylonia areolata; assembly: GCF_041734735.1. Lineage (NCBI taxonomy): Eukaryota > Metazoa > Mollusca > Gastropoda > Neogastropoda > Buccinidae > Babylonia > Babylonia areolata. Next base: position 38,992,902 of record NC_134898.1, on the reverse strand, counting down.
TTGGGCACTGTTGAATTCTGTTTTATTGAAAATGCCTTTTTGTCCTTTTTTTTCCGTGTGATCTTGCCTGTTGTATTCTCTGGAGGGTCTTAAGTTTCTTTTGCTAACCCATTTGAGTGATAAAAATTAGAATAATGGTAGGCATAGTTGTAATTAGAGGCTGACAACCAGGTAAGTAGCCAAACCCACATTACTACACTGTAACCTGACATACCTGTTTCACAGGTTTGCATGGTTGACATTTTTTCTTAGTTGCCATCTGCTTTTTTACCATATTATTTAAAAAGCTGTAATTAGTTGTGAGTCATGGTGTTCAGAACTATCATGTGCCTTTCTGTGACTGGAAATAGAAGCACCATCCTGTGTGTTTGTGAGAGAGATCAGTTTAATGTCTATTCACTAGAAGTTTTATTAGACTGAAAGAAAGGTAGTGGATGAAAGAGAGGGAGTGTTTGTGATTATTTGTTTAAGAAAGTGTTTATGGATGTATTAGAGTAAATGAAAATAAGTCTGTCATAAGAAATAGAAAGTTTAAAGAGATGGTGGTGTGTAATAAATGAGGTGTTGTAGGAGGGAAATAGGTGTATGCATATCAACAAGCATTAGCCTACAACAATTCAAAAATGAATAACAACATGATTAAAAATACATCAAAGAAGGATACCAACTGGATTGGAGTTTGAAATTTCCGAAAACATTCTAAGCAATGAATAGTCACAGTGTGTGTGTGTGCTATCAGGAAATCGTAACTAGTGAATACATTACTTCATAATCTGCAGCATATCTGAAGCGGACTTGTTCAGCTTTACTTGCTGGTCACGCGAAGTCCAGCATTCCAGTATGAGAACCAGTCATTACGGCTATTAGTTATCAACATTTTCAGTGATGGCAAGGCATCCGTTTCTTCATATACTGGTAACTTGCTCTGGTGTGTGGTGTCCATGCCTTTGTTTGCTGATTTTGTGAAGAAATGAAAACAACTCCCAAAGGTATACGAGAGAGCTTGGTATAATCTATTCATGACAGTTCAAATGACACTGTAGGTGTAATGTTCATGGTATATGATGCTGGTTATGTCATGAAATGGGTTCATTAGCAGACAGTAATCATGAGGAATGACAGTGTTTTCAGTATTTGGTGATTATTACTTGTTGAACAAGTGTGATCTTCAACGGCGACTCTTGTGATAGTGTGCAAGATGTTTTGTCCTGGATTCTCCTTACTTTCTCCAGACAGGGTGGGGCACACACACTCTGTGAATGAACTGCTTCCTAACTTCACCTCAGCGTGTATGAAATGTTTCTTGATTACCTTTTAACGTGCGTGTGTGTATGTGAGGGGGAAAGGGGGGAGGGGGATAAAAAGGTAAGACATTTTTTTCAGTCATCTCTCTCTCTCTCTCTCTCTCCTTGTGATACATCCTCACTGGCCACATAAAAAAAAACCCACATTCATCTATATGCATGCATGTGCATGTTCATGCACAAACACAACCATGTGTGGAGTGATGGCCTAGAGGTAACGCATCCGCCTAGGAAGCGAGAAAATCTGAGCGCGCTGGTTCAAATCACAGCTCAGCCGCCGATATTTTCTCCCCTTCCACTAGACCTTGAGTGGTGGTCTGGATGCTAGTCATTCGAATGAGATGATAAACCGAGGTCCCGTGTACAGCATGCACTTAGCGCACGTAAAAAAAAACAAAAAACCACAGCAACAAAAGGGTTGTTCCTGGTAAAATTCTGTAGAAAAATCCACTGCGATAGGAAAAACAAATAAAACTGCACACAGGAAAAATACCCCCAAAAATGGGTGGCGCTGTAGTGATGCGCTCTCCCTGGGGAGAGCAGCCTGAATTTCACACAGAGAAATCTGTTGTGATAAAAAGACATACAAAATACAAAATGTTCACACACACAAATTTGTCCTAACACAGAGACTGTAATAAACACACACTACACATACAAACATGCACAAATACAAACACACACACTCTCTCTCTCCATTTTCCTTGCACACATTATACAGCCCGAAATGAATGAACAGACGTTTTTAATTTTCTTTGTATACTATACTACACAACAGGTATGGAATTCAGCTGTCACAAAATGTAACACAACATGAAAACAAAATGCTCCAATGCAGGTTATGTGGTCTCTTGATTATCCAACAATAAACTGTGATCATTTTCTTCTTACAGCAGCAGCAATTCCAAATACCAACATGTCAAACATTATGACTGCTTTTTATTTGTTTCAACAGACCAAGAGATCTTCATTCTGAGAGACTGAGACTGCCTGTACATGTGTGTGTGTGTGTGTGTGTGTTTTACATTGTTCCTGACATACATGCATGAGTGCATTTTTATCACTGTTTGTGTGTGTGTTTTGTGAGTGTGTGTGTGTGTTTCACATTGTTCCTGACATGTATGCATGTGTGCATGTTTATGACTCTTTGTGTGTATGTGTGTGTGTGTGCATGTGTGAGGATTACAGAAAATGGTAGTGAATGGAAAACCAAGTTAAAAAAAGAAAAGAAGGGGAGAGGGGGTGAGGTTGGATGGGCAGGGTAAACATGAATTAACATATCCAATTAATACAAGATCTGCTTTCAGCAATTCGACTACCCAACTGCAGTTACAAACAACAATATATTGTAGCCGGCAATGACCATTTTGGCAGAAATTGGTGCTGTACAGTACCCCGCCCCCCTTACACTGTTTTACAAGGAGACAACAGAAGAGGTACTATCATCACATTACAATAGTGAACATCAACCGGGTTTCAAATTCATTTTACAAAGAATATTCTTGTGGACTTATTCCATTTTGTGAAATTCTAAGAGGATGGGGTGTGGGCAGGTGGGAGAAAGGTGGGTGAAACTAGTTCCACAGGTGATTATATATACATATATATATATATATATATATATAATTTATGCGATTTTTATGCTTTTGCACTCCAGGATTTTGTAACGATTTCAGAAGGGGTGGGTAAAAGTTATTCCATGTTTTTTTTAGCAGCTTTCTTTTTCTGTTTTCTTTTTTAAGTAAACACCATTTGCACACAGGGCTTTTCTTAACGGGCTTTGCTTAACAATTTCTTCCCATGGACCCTCTTCTGAACAACAGCAAAATTTTGGGTTCAGCTTCCCTTTCCCAGGTATCAGACAAATGCTACAGGTTCTGACAGACTGCTTTCTCCAGGAGCAGCACATTGCACATGAAAAGTAGTAACACATCTAACAGTATTGAGAGTCATTGGGTATTTCTGACCAGGGGTTCATGATAGAGGTTTGGAGGGAGGGGGTGTACACAGACTGTGTGCACTGTGCAGGGAGGGAAAAAATTAATGGGCAAACAAGATAACACAACATTTTGTTTTTTTTAACATGTATATCAATTACTCGTATGTGACTCCACTCTGAAATTTCCCCAAAAGGATTGTGTTTTACCTCACACCAGTGTACACAAACACGGATGCTTCCATCAATTGGTGGAAAGAAACAACAGTCTTAAGTCTCTCCACTTTACATACATGTGACCAAAAAAAAAAAAAAAATCTGTACACCAAATCTATGTGACCTGTAAACTTCTTTTCTGACCAAGCTAATCAATATTGACTGGACAAGACCCAGCAGCATTATGCCAAGGTGTGCAGCAGACCGTATGTCTGCAAACCCACCAAAACAACCACACAGATGGACTAGATGGAGCGAATCAGCACATGTTGGACAACAATGAAATGAACACATCAGTCACAGCAGCAAGTCCTGTCACTGTACACAACACAAGATCCACCATGTCTAGGGAAGAAAGCATAATTAAATGACTCCAGCTTTCCAATACCATTCACAAGAACAGGTTTTGAGAAAAAATGTTTAAAGATTTAAAACCTGGATTTAAAATTGTATCTGTAAATGATTTTCAAAACCATATTGTGTTCTGTTGAATGACGTTTTCCAGGAGAGCCACAGCCATTTAATCTCGGCTTTCTGGTTTTATCGACATCTCAAAGATATTTACAAACACTGGTCCTATCCTCTGTCCCTATTTCACACTGCACACAGAACACAGTGACATGAAAGAACTGAAACAACAAAGGCAACATGCACATGTGCCTGCACTCGCACTTGCAGCTCAACTTCTGAAAAAAGAATTTTAAAAAAATCAGGGCCTACTCATAATCAATGTATGGAACAGCTAAGTCATCAAATCATAAAAAAAAAAAAAAATTATGAAACTTCATTGTAGATATCATTCATTTCACACACTGTACAAGACAAATGGAGTGTAAGGGGAGGTTACACATTAGTCATTCAGTTGTGCCACGTATCACTGACACATCAGCAAGAGAACAAGAGGAACATCAACCTGAGCATGCCATCTGATTCCCAATTTGTGCATTTGTATCACTTCTACTACTACAGTGTTAAAAAAAAGAAAAGAAAAAAAAAAGCATTTAAATGTTCAGAAATTAGTTTTCCATGCCATTTGTTAAGGTTCAGCAATCACAAAATTACTACTGAGTGAGCCAAAAGAAATCCGAAAAAACCGTAATAACATTAGTGATTAAGAAATCTGATTGAATCTGGTTGAATATTAAACATTTTCTTTTACAAAATGAGCAAAAACAGGGACACGGTACTGGGTGATGAAAATATGAAAACAAAGAGGATTATCTGGAGAAAAAAAAATTCTTCTGGGCTTTATCATTTCCCCAAAACTTTCTGCATCGTGTGCTGAGAATGAACACTGAAATACTGAATCGATCAGCAGACAAGGAAAGGTCATATTACAGTTTGTGTGAACAGCCCATCAAACTTCTGTGTGATTTAAAAAAGAGCATAAATTTTTCACTATACTGTGATAAGCATTGTTTGTACTCACTAAATAGCCACTACTGTTTATTACTATGAAACAGTAGTAGCAGCTGGATTAGCCAAAACAGGCGTAATATGCTTAGCACAATACATTGCGTTTGTATAATAATTTCTGTTTTTCTCCACTATACCTTATTTTCATTGTTTTATTTTTTCTTCGGTGTACTTCCCACTATACATCACCACTTTTTTTTTTTTGTCCCTGCCTGCCTCTGGAACATAAACTCTGATAAAACACTTTATTTCCATCAACCACCTGGTTTTGTTTGAAATTGTAACCATGTGTGTGTGTGGGTGTGTGTGAAAGAGAGATCTTCAGTTTAATGTCTATTCACTAACAGTGTTATTAGACAGGTGTGTGTATGTGCGTGTGTGTGTGTGTGTGTGTGTGTGAGCATATGTACATGCATGGGAATGCAACAGCTCCTCAAAACATGCCTCTGTACAATAAACATTTTTAAAAGATCATTTATCATAATCTCCTGTGTATAGTGATGACAACATAATACCTCATTTTATCTGCTGGTAAAAAAAAAAAAAAAAAAATTGACACTGGATTTCTTATCAGGTGAGCCACTTGTTGGTGCTCAAAGAAACCAACAAAAACAACCCTATAACTTTTGAAGCACAAACACAAAATAAAAATTCCATTGTGTTACTTTTACAGACAAATGAACAAAACGTTTACACATGTATTCCTGTTAGTGACTTCAACAATATATAGGTTCCATCAAGAGGCATGAAACAGCTGGGATTTAACTACATAAACAATTCAACAAACAAAACAAAAAAAGATGCATTTAAATTCCAGCGTTGTGTCAATGTCTACCTCTGACCAAGAAACATTTTAAAAAGTGAAAGGACAAACAGAACAAACTGAAATGGGGGAAAAATATTTACAATGGTGATTAAAGCTATAGACACTTGGATATCTGAAAATTTGAGATGACCAGATGATGGATCTAATGCAAGACCTTAGGCAGAAATAAAAGTCATAAAATTTACAAGCATTCTATTTCGAACTGAAATTATGAATGTTGGGTTGGCAAGTATTGTGCTAAGGTCCTCTGCAACAGCCACTGTTTCCTTTGCAATATCTTCTTCAAATCAAAGTCTGACTTTCTGTCTCCGTTAATCACTTGTTCACTGACGTTTGCTTCACTTTCCCTTCATTGTATCAAGTATTGTGTTAATTTCATTATTCCTTACAGATTAACTAAACGGTTTTGTTGTTTTATTTTCACTTAGTGTGTGTGTGTGTGTGTGTGTGTGTGTGTGTGTGTGTGTGTGTGTGTGTGTGTGTGTGTGTACTTATAACTGTTATCTGTACTGAAGCACAGGTAAAAAAAAACCCAATCTTGAAATCTGCGGTATGGATCAAAAACGATCACCAGAGCAATGAATGTTCCAGAGGGTCAGAGCACACATATTTCCAGCAGCCTGATCTGTTCTCGTGAAATCAGTCAAATTCGCAATGAGATCAGAAACCTGAAAAATTATTTCAGTGTGTGTGAACCTTTTACACACATCCGCGTGATTTATAGAGTCTTGTAAACTATGCCACTCAATACAGTGAACTGTCATGACAAAATATTAACATTCACAGATGGATTTTTTTTCTGTCCAAGAGAAAGGACAGGTCTGGAGTGTCAGAATAAAACAAAAGAATATCTGGCGAATTTCAACAGCTCTTGTCAACAGAATTCAGCAGAAATGTCAAATACTTTCTTTATCACATTTGAGCAGCAGACTGAAAAACAAACGTTCCATCAGAAGTCCAGTCATGTTTCTCTGCCAAGTGTTACCTCCAGTTTTTAGTGCGGGACCCGAAATCTTACAGACTGCCAAAAAACATTACAACTTTTTATCTATAAATTATGCAAAATCACTGTCACTATCTGTACTTTTACTGTCCCATTTTTGAAAAAAAAACAAAACCCATTTCAAACAGAGACTGATTTCTTGGAGGAGATCCCACTCTAAGCCGCCATCAAAGCAAACTACAGGCCAAAGCATGTCTACAAACGACTAGGCAATACAACGGGCTGGCAGCCAGAACAGTACGGTACAGAAGGGTGAGGGCAGCTGCCATAGTCAGGGCCATGTCATGAGCAGAATGAACAACAACTGTTGGCTGGTCAAGCTGGCAAAATGCAGGTGAGACTATTCATGTATCTGAACAACTCTTCATGGGATAGTTTCAGCTTCAGTTTCTCAAGGAGGCGTCACTGAGTTCTGACAAATCTGTACATGCTACACCACATCTGCTAGGCAGATGCCTGACAGCGGAATAACCCAATGCACTTGTCAGGCCTTGAGTGCATGCTTATACATTTGTGTACCTATCAGAGTGGATTTCTCATGGGTTAAAATATTCTCTGACATAAATGTGATGTGTCATTCCAGTTTTACTTTTTCTTCGCAGTAGGCTTGTTATCCTTGAATTCACTTACTTTTTAAAACTTTTTAAATCCATGATGACTTGTTCTTTTTGGCTAGCTGTCCGACCTGTTAATATAAAATTGTGCTGGTGAACTGTTTGTTTTGACCCCTAAATCTGTCATTATCATTGCATCTGGCTTCATGAGTCCAGTGCTGTCAAGTATCCTGTCAGTTTACTTTGATTCTGTATAACTTTCTTTTACATTCTTTTATGAGAGAATTCTGCACAACATTTGCAGTCACTGTGCATGACTTGCTTAGTTAGACCAAATTCACTGTAAACCATCTTTATTCACACCTGTACAAAAAACTAAAGATCAAATTCCCAAGTAAGGAATGAAACATTTCATTCACACCTGAACAAAAACAAAAAAAAAAAAAACCAGATCAAATTCCCCAAAAAGGAGTCAGTCATTTCATTCACACCTGTACAGAAATAAAGAAAATATTGCTAAACATACAAATGAGAAACCTACAGAAATTCATTTTGAAATCAAACCATGTGTACTGCTCTGTTTGAAGGGGGAAAAAAGACTGAATGACAAGACAGCAGTGGTTAGAAAATCAATTCATACTGCTTAATAATGCAGCAGGGCTTAGCTGTGTGCCCCCTCCTCACTGCTTTCACCTTGCTGATCTGAATATTGATAACAAGCAAAAATTAAAACTAAATTACTGACAAAACTAATCCAGGCTTTACAATCATGAATTATACAACAACAACAAAAAAAACAAAAAAAAAAAACCATGGCAAACATGTTTAGAAAATATAAAAAATGTTATCAAAACAAAACAAAAAAAAAGAAGGAAGAAACAGTAATACAGAACACACACATTCACCCTCAACTTAACACATGGATGACTAGACAAATGAATCACAGCTGCTAGTGTTCCTTTGTACAGGCAAGCAGAACTGACCACTTCTGTATAGAGATTACATGCATTTTGTGCTGCACTTCATAATCATCATCACTTGGACATTATCATTGCTTGAACATAATCATTGCTTGGACATAACAATCGCTTGAACATTCTTATCGCTTGGATCATCATCATTGCTTGGACATTTTCATTACTTGTTCATAATAATCGCTTGAACAATATCATTTGCTTGGGTCCTCATCGCTTGAACATTATCACTGCTTGGACATTGTCATTGCTTGGCGCATCCTTTGTACATTTTTTTTTTTTTTTTTTATGAATAGGAAAAAGAAAAGACGGAAAGAAAAGAGGTGGGGCTAGAACTATCAACAAAACGAATAACTAGAATTATCATAATTCTCTTCTATATCATCTGAACTTAAACAAATTCTGAACTGTCACAAGAATTATATCAAACAGTGCAAAAATTCTTAAAGTTTTGAAAAATATCTTGAAATCACATCTAATTTACTACTTGAGAATTTCTTTCGCCATTTAAATATTGCATTTCAACAAAGATTTACTTCTGCTGAAGTACAAATGGCACTGAGTTGTGAAACCAAGTAACTTGACGTTTTACAAGTTTGTGATAGTATCAGACAATGTGCAGCCATTTGGAGTCATTTCTTCATTGATTACTGTTTGAACTTCTACATGAGAAAGGCAAACTTGAGAATTCTGTTGAGCAGGGAATATCTGAAATTGGAAAGAATGTGGAACCCAAAAAATGGCTAACACACAAAAACACTACTGACTAAAAAAAAAAAAAAAAAAAAAAATCATTCATTACAACTGATTTCAGACACAGTTTCTTCCTTCTGTTTCAGTATCTTTCTGACTCAATGTATAAGACAGACTGCAGTATCAAATTTTAGAAACCAGACTAACAAAGCGATTAATCTGATGGGTCAGAAGATACAAAAACTGTGAAGGAAATTATATGTAACTGATGACTTAATGTTTATCAAACTTGATATTTCTCCATATGTACAGCAGAAAACTGAACAGATGACATATATATGTATCGATCTCAAACTTGAAGTTTCTGGAGCTGAAACACCAGGGTTAAACCTGAGTGCACACACTAACACTGTCACTTGCTGTGAAGTCTTAACTCTCTCCATACGAACGGCGTAAGAGACGACGTTAACAGCGTTTCACCCCAATTACCACCATCAAAATATTGCAAGTGGAAGGCTCTTATACTGAAGAGGTGAATGTTGACACATAATACCACAATTCTGATGACGGAAGCTAAAGGTTGGGTCATTGAGACACCCACTGGACATCCGAGGGGTCTGTGTAGAAGAGGAGAGAGGACTGGCCGTACTGAGTGAGTTAATGCTGTAGTGTGTCAGACTTTGACACAATTATGATTCCGATCCATTTGTGCTTTCTCCAAAAACTAAAATGTAGATGCAGATCAATAATCAATGTATCTTCTTTTTTTTCATAAAAAATGGAATTATTTTAAAGAATTATAAGGAAATAAAAAGTGGTAATGCAGACTGTTCATTTAGCAGTAAGTTTTGTTTGACCAACATAAAGTCTTTAAAAAAAAAAAAAAAAAAAAAAAAAATCTGTCTTCACTTTCTTCAAAGTGTAAAACCTGAACAGATACAATCCATAGAACTCAATGGAATAATGAGAAACAAACAGATTGTCATCGGCACATGTACCAGCAGCATATATATATAGACAAATGTAAGTAGTAAAACACTGCAATCTTTTCACAGCACACACATCCACACACACAGATGCGCGCACACACACACACACACACACACGCACACACACACACATGCATGCATGCACACACACACACACACACACACACACACACACACACACACATTCCAAGAACACTTTATACATCCATATGTCCGGTACAAACCTTCCAACCTCAAAGATTTGCTTTTCCCGTGAAACAAACAAACCCCCCCAAATAAAGTCTTCCTCACAAAGGTTATGTGTTTTGTCATCCAGAAAAAGAAAATCCAAAACTGCAGATCACTGATTTTGCAGACAGACAGACAGACACTAGAAACTGGTGACACTTCACAAGTTGGGTGAAGACAGACAGTGAAACAACCCCAAATGGATGTGATGTGCACAATGACTTGCACAATGACTGAAGCTCCAAATGGCTGTAACGTGCACAGAGACTGAAGCTGTCACAAATACCCATTGAATTCCACTGACAGAAAATAATTCCGCTAAAAAAAAATTTTAAAAAACCCACCTCAAGTGCCACTGAACATTTCTGAAGAATCCATATCATGTTTTCAACAAGAGACTGGGGGGGGTGAAGGTGTGAATCTGGCCACACACCAAATAACGAGGCAGCAGACTGCCGCAGTCATCAGCTCATGACTTTGAGCAACGAACCACAGACCTGTCCATGGACACTGGAGTCAACAAAGGGGGTGTGCGGGGGTGGGGGGAGTGGTGGGGGGCTGCCCAGTCAGTGCGGCCACATTTCCACAATCTGCACAGGTCTCTCCCCCACACACAGGTTGGAATTTCCAAAGTGAAACCTTTCTATTTTCACGGTCAAATACCGTTATCAGCAACAAGGCCATCAAGATTTACACATATCCAAAAAAGCGTAAACTGCAGCACTTCAGTGTCGAAATTCCACTTCCCATTTCAGCCTATTACTCTTCAAAGTGTGGTTCATTCTGCCCTGCCCTCTACACCAAACTGGCCTGGGCAATGTCATAGCCTGCCAGAGGTCCCCCGTTTTCTGGGTACATCTGTCCCCGTGAGCGCGGTCCGTTCTGCACGTTGACGTAGGGAGGTGGTGGGAGGCGTAACTCCTCCTCCTGTTCAAACACTGAGTCTGATTCTGATCCGCTGCGGTTGGTCCACCGGGGAGGGGGTGCTTTGCCTCGTGATGAACAGTACGACTGGTTAAGGTCGTAGCCTGAGAAAAGCCGGTCACCACCATTCGCAACAGGCGTCGTCCGTGCGCTGCTGGTGCTGGCAAAACTGTAGTTGTTGTTGTTGCTGTTGTGGTTGTTGTTGTTGTGGCTGTCCATGACACGGGAGTAGGGGTGCTCCGACAGGGAGGAGGAGGTGGAGGAGAGGCGGGGGGCTCGCTGGTTGAACTGAGCAGGGCTGCTGTACAAGTCCTGGTCGGAGAACTTGCGCTGAGAGGCTTTGATCCGACTGAGGTCGGTGAGGTCCACCACCAGCCTCTCGGCCACACCCCCATCACAGCACTGAGGGTCCTGCACTGACACCACCCCGTAAGTCTGGGAGGAGGAGGAGGAGGAGCCACGCCCCCTCTCACAGTGGTTGGAGGAGAAGGGCCCCGGCTGGTGAGAGTTGTGGGCTGTGACGGAGGAATACAGCACCGAGGGAGGGCAGGTGGCGACACTCTTCCCACCCCCTCCACTGGCTCCCAGCTGGGCCGCACGCGAGTAAGGACCCACAGGCCGAAAAGCTGACGCATGCTGGGAACGGGTGGAGGAACTGTCCCCGGCAGCCTCCGCCCCTTCCGCTCGAGCGTTTTTAAAGGCCGGCAGTTCCAGTTCTGGTGCGTGGTTCAAAAGCTGCAGGTACTGTGGCAGTCGGCGTTGACGAGGTTCCAGGTATCCCATGGCATCGTACTCCCTGACAGGGGGGAACTGAGACATGCTGTAGGGCGTGCGAGAGGACTCTGACAAGGACGACCGCTTCGAGTCCAGAGAGGAGGTACGGGAGCGCCCCATTCCTGGCAGGTCCACCATCATCTGTCCACACACAATGTCACCTCATCAGTGCTACACAGTGTCACCTCATCAATGCTACACAGTGTCACCTCATCACCTCATCAGTGTTACACAGTGTCACCTCATCACCTCATCAACACCTCATCAATGGTACACAGTGTCACCTCATCAATGCTAAATAATGTCACCTCATCAATGCTACAGTGTCACTTCATCAATGCTACACAATGTTACCTCATCAGTGCTGCACAATGTCACCTCATCAGTGCTACACAATGTCACTTCATCAGTGCTACATCAGTGCTACACAATGTCACCTCATCAGTGCTACATCAGTGCTACACAATGTCACCTCATCAGTGCTATACAATGTCACCTCATCAATGCTACATCAGTGCTACACAATGTTACCTCATCAATACTATACAATGTCACCTCATCAATGCTACATCAGTGCTACACAATGTCACCTCATCAGTGCTATACAATGTCACCTCATCAATGCTACATCAGTGCTACACAATGTCACCTCATCAGTGCTATACAATGTCACCTCACCAATGCTACATCAGTGCTACACAATGTCACCTCATAAATGCTACACAATGTCACCTCATCAGTGCTACACAATGTCACCTCATCAGTGCTATACAATGTCACCTCATCAATGCTACATCAGTGCTACACAATGTCACCTCATCAGTGCTATACAATGTCACCTCATCAGTGCTATACAATGTCACCTCATCAATGCTACATCAGTGCTATACAATGTCACCTCATCAGTGCTACACAATGTCACCTCATCAGTGCTATACAATGTCACCTCATCAGTGCTACATCAGTGCTTCACAATGTCACCTCATCAGTGCTATACAATGTCACCTCACCAATGCTACATCAGTGCTACACAATGTCACCTCATCAGTGCTACACAATGTCACCTCATCAGTGCTATACAATGTCACCTCATCAGTGCTACATCAGTGCTACACAATGTCACCTCATCAGTGCTACACAATGTCACCTCATCAGTGCTATACAATGTCACCTCATCAATGCTACATCAGTGCTACACAATGTCACCTCATCAGTGCTACACAATGTCACCTCATTAGTGCTATACAATGTCACCTCATCAATGCTACATCAGTGCTACACAATGTCACCTCATCAGTGCTATACAATGTCACCTCATCAGTGCTACATCAGTGCTACACAATGTCACCTCATCAGTGCTATACAATGTCACCTCACCAATGCTACATCAGTGCTACACAATGTCACCTCATAAATGCTACACAATGTCACCTCATCAGTGCTACACAATGTCACCTCATCAGTGCTATACAATGTCACCTTGTCACCTCATCAGTGCTACACAATGTCACCTCATCATTGCTACACAATGCCACCTCATCTGTGCTGTTTTCCTTTGTTTTGCTTTGGGTCAGATGGCTGTGAATGGTGGGATAATCGGGAAACAGGGCTGTGTGTATTTTGGCTGTGATTTGATTTTGTCTTTTTCTTCTTTTCTCTTTTGCTCATTTTTTGCTTCTTTAGCTTTATTCCCTCTTTAGGGCGAGGGCTGGATGTAAAAACGCATGTAACTTACTTACTGATTTCCCTTGATTATAAAGATTTTGTCTTTGTCAGTCTCACATTTTTTTTCTTCCTGACTCACAAATTCTTACTTATTTTCCTTGATAGAAATTATATTCATTTTGTTGTGAAATCTTTGTGTACTCCATCACCATCTGTCCAAACACAATACTTTCTCTTGAACCTAGCTTTTTTTTTTCTTTTTTTTTTTTTTTTACTAACTTACAAATTCCTACTTTTTCAATTGATGGAAATGATATTGATACTGTTGTGAAATCTTGGTGAAATCCACACACACTGCCATCTCACCAATCTTGTTCTTTTTGTTTTTGTTTTTGATTTTGATTTTGTTTTTGTTTTTAAACTGACTTTCAAGCTCCTTGTTTCCTTGATGGAAATGATATTAATACTGTTGCGAAATCTGTGTGTTTTGGACATTTTTCAGATTTGTGATAATGGGATGACAATTCAGAAAGCAGCAAAGATCAGGATCCTTCATACTGATGTGAATGTTAACAAAGTGAGAACAACAGCACTTTCAATCCAGCAGAATGATAAACTCCTGAAAGTCAAATGCACACATAAATAATAGACAAACAAAACTGTAAAATTCAAATCAGATTCTTTTTCTTAATTATCTTAGCAAAAAAAAAAAAAAAAGGATACATACATGCATATGCAGACATACACATGCGTGCGTGCGTACGCACACGCACACACACAGAATATATAATAATACCACCACACCAGGCACTGATCACACACACTTTCACCACATCATCAACATCAAAACACAAATTCTCCTGACTGCATTACTGTATTCAAATTATAGTCGCAGTTACAGTCTCCTAGCCCACATGTATCTCTTCTTGTGTGCTCAACCATTTGTCACTGAACTGTTCATGAAGATGAATTCCAACCACAGTACCTTCTCCTTGCTGTCAGCTCCACCCAGTAAGGTCATCAGTCGTTTTTTCTTGCTGGCAGGGGTCATGCGAACGGAGCCGCCTACGCACATCAAGCAACATCCATCTTACTTTTCAAGCATTTCTCTTCTTCTTGACACAAACACACAAAATAACACTGCAGCATGGTCACGGTATCTGATGGTGCATCTTTATCATTCCACAGTGTTTTATTTCACAAGAACATTTATTTGAAATATAGTATACCAACCCAATAGAAATAAGTTTCAGTCAACAAGGTTTACCATTGCTGATTCTCTTCTCTAACATCCTCAACACAGATGTGCAATCAACATTCTCCCAAGACAGCTTTAAAAGACTGCATACACAGGTATACACACACACACACATGAACAAAAACTGCATCTTGATGTTATGTCATCCAAATTATATCTGTCAATGCTAGGACTGAATTTCAAGGATACAAATATATACAAACTCTAAAAAAAAAAAAAAACCACACAGTAACTCCCCCTCTCTCTCTCTCTCTCTCTCTCTTAATATGAAGTGCAAATTTACATTTCGTTACTGAAATGTATGAAATATGAATTTTAAAGTATTTGTGTGACAACAGTTATACTGAGTCAATTGTGATATACAGCAGGCAATCTGCCATGCATGCAACATGCAGTCATGCTGAAATGTGCACAAGCATGCCAGAACAAGACAGATTAAAATCATATGGCACTGTTTAGATGGAAATAGTCATGGTTTTGTATAAACATTTGACATAAACATCACTGGGTATCAATAATTTTGAATAAACATGACTGAAATACTAAATAATCTCTAATTTCGTAACAACAGCAGAAAGATGAAGTAAAAATTGAAAGGGGTAAACACACACACATAGCCACATTCCGACATACATAATTTCAAAAGGGGGTGAATACAGAATTCTTTCGTAAATGAAAAAAAGAAAAGGCATGAAATGTTTAAATAAGAACACTTTGCTTATTGCAATGTACTAATTTACAATAATTGTGCAATGTAACAGCACACACACACACACACACACACACACACACACACACATATATATATATATATATATATATATATATATATATATATATACCGGTGTATGTATGTATGTATGTATGTAAACTGACACAGAGGTAGAGAAATGAAGTGACCCAGCTTTACCCAAAACACAGCAGAAAAAACAATGTACCAGATTCTGTATCATTTCAATGTGAATGAAAAGCACCAGAAGATTTTATTTTTCAATCCATTAATCAGCACATGCGCCGAATGTCGAATGAAAATCTTTTTTTTTTTTTTTTTAAATGGTACGTCAATGGTTATGTTGATGTTGCTACATTACTGGCTTCATTAAATAGACTTTTTCTTTTTCTTTTTCCTTTTTTGGGGCTTTTTTGTTGTTGTTGTTGAAAGCATGTTGTGCTTGTTTGTGAGAAGAAAGACTCAATCTGAATGTTCCCGTACAAAGTTAAAAATAATGCTTGTCAGAACCAGTAAATGTAATGAAGCCATACGAACTTAAAATACTGTCTCTCTTTTCCTGAGTTTTCTCACAACCATTTCTTTTATTTATCACATGCATGCAAACACACACACACACACACACACACACACACACACACACACACACACCACACCCACACACACACCACAACACACACACACACACACACACACACACACACACACAACACACACAGACACACACACACACACCCAGACACACCCAGACACACACACACACACACAGATAGAGAGACACCCACCCACACACACACACACACACAATGAGCAAAACAAGCAAATAAAAATGGTCCACAAATGTCACAGAAATACAACAGCAAGTAAAAACAGGTCTAATCTGTAGCACATCTCTTCAAACTGAAGAACACTTAAATACCAGTACTGTTGATGTTGGGGAACTGCGCAGAAGAGACAGAGAGAGAAAATAAAGGTGAACAACATATCATTACTCTGATCAGTGACTGAGAGAAAATAAAGGTGAACAACATATCATTACTCTGATCAGTGACAGAGAGAAAATAAAGGTGAACAACATATCATTACTCTGATCAATGACAGAGAGAAAATAAAGGTGAACAACATATCATTACTCTGATCAATGACAGAGAGAAAATACAGGTGAACAACATATCATTACTCTGATCAGTGACAGAGAGAAAATAAAGGTGAACAACATATCATTACTCTGATCAGTGACAGAGAGAAAATAAAGGTGAACAACATATCATTACTCTGATCAGTGACAGAGAGAAAATAAAGGTGAACAACATATCATTACTCTGATCAGTGACAGAGAGAAAATAAAGGTGAACAACATATCATTACTCTGATCAGTGACAGAGAGAAAATAAAGGTGAACAACATATCATTACTCTGATCAGTGACAGAGAGAAAATAAAGGTGAACAACATATCATTACTCTGATCAATGGCAGAGAGAAAATAAAGGTGAACAACATATCATTACTCTGATCAATGACAGAGAGAAAATAAAGGTGAACAACATATCATAACTCTGATCAATCAACCATAAAAGAAATGAAAATTAGAAATGAAAATTGTGGCTATTTAAACGAAAAGACTTTCCCTCCATCGTGAATGCAGGAGTAAACACATGTGCGCACTCACACACACACACACGCGCGTACAAGATAGGCATGCACACTCACAAACACATGCACATATACATATACACATTCTCATACACAATGTGTATGTACAAAGACACAGAGACAGAGAAGTAAAGTGACCCAGCAGATCGAGTCTCAAGTTTCAATCAGAAACACAGGCCAGAATTTATTTTTCCCCCCCATTCCCCTGGACTTTTTGCAGTGGTCCAACTGCTGGTCATTCTGACCGGGGTCATAAACCAAGATCCTATGTGAAGTACTCTTTACACATGTAAAAGAACCCACAGCTAAGAATAACATTACAACACAGTGCAATACAATCATGATCAGAGCAGTCAAGTAATGGTATCATCACCAGATGGAGAAAAAAAAAGAGAAAAAAAAAAAAAAAAACAGAAGAGAGAAAGAAAAAGAAATATATCCTTGCAGAAAACAGTACAAAATACAGCATCATCATTCGTCTATCTAAATGCCTTGTCAAATACAGAAAGACAGAGAGTCAAAGACTGAAGTCAAATGAAGTAGAAAAAAACCAAGGAACCAAGCTACTTAATCCTAAAATCAGAAAAAAGTTTGAGGTACCTGAGGACTGTGCTAATTTTCTTTTTCTTTGTTTTTATCATTCTTATCATTCTTCTTCTTCTTCTTCTACTACTTCTTCTTGCTCTTCTTCTTAGTATTATTATTATTCTTATTACTTTACAAGGAAATTCTTAACCACAATAAGATGTTAAAAATGCAGGATAATTTTTAACACATTTCTAAAACATTTAAAATAAATGTTTGTTTGTTTGGATTTGATTTGATTTTATTTATTTCTTCTTTTTTTTTTCTTTTTTTTGTGTTTTTTAAACCGTCTTAGTGATGTTGATCTTTTGATTCTAAGAATGTGTTGCATCTGTACATCAAGTTTTGTACCAGTCAGCTGATCATAAATATAAAGATAAATAGAAGAGAAGAAAAAGACAAGGTTCAGGTCAAGATAACCATATACAAAGATTTCATATTCTACACACGACAGTCGAAACAGAACAAAAAAAAAAAAAAAAAAAAAAAGGGGGGGGGGGGGGGGGATAATCTTGTCCAAACAGGCAGAATGTTTCTTTCTCCAGCATGACCTTTTGATCAACATCAAATATGCATCAAAACTAAACTAAAACTGTTTTGCAGACCTTTTCACCCCCCCCCCCCCGCCCCCCCAAAAAAACAAAAAAACAACCCTCCACCCCCCCTTCCCCTGGCAATCAAATCCAAGTTCAACATGACTGATCTTTCTCTAACTGAATGAAACCAAGCAATCACCGGTCCAAGCAACATTCACATCAGTCCAGGAGCATGAAACAAAAGAAACGCAACCAAAACCCAAAGCAAAAAAAGTGCAACTGTCTGACTGACGCCACACACAATGCAGCGCTTGAACATCTCTTCCAACGGGCGCAATAGCCGAGTGGTTAAAGCGTTGGACTTTCAATCTGAGGGTCCCGGGTTCGAATCACAGCACCTGGTGGGTAAAGGGTGGAGATTTTTCCAATCTCCCAGGTCAACATATGTGCAGACCTGCTAGTGCCTGAACCCCCTTAGTGTGTATATGCAACCAGAAAATCAAATACGCATGTTAAAGATCCTGTAATCCATGTCAGCGTTCGGTAGGTTATGGAAACAAGAACATACCCAGCATGCACACCCATGTAAGGAGTATGCCTGCCTACACAGTGGGGTAAAAACGGTCATACACATAAAAGCCCACTCGTGTACATACGAGTGAAGGTGAAAGTTGCAGCCCACAAACGCAAAGGAAGAAGAAGAAGGACATCTCTTCCACTGAATGCCAATCATGTTTTAAACTGGAAACAAAACAACAACAGCAACAACAACCAACCAAACTGAATAACAAAACTTACAAGCACACATACTTGCACAATAAATTCAAAGTGGAATAAAGACATACACCCACAGTGGATGTGTGAAAAAAAAAATCACCAAACATAAACGTCACAGGATGTTTTACCTGCAACTCCATGCAGTAATGAAACAAACATCTCCAACCCTGTCTAGTGCAGGATGGTTCCTCCCGACATGTTCAAAAAAAAAAAAAAAAAAAAAAAAAGGCAACAACAAGTTATAAAAAAAATCTTGGAAACAAATATGTGGCATCAAGAAAACCAACACAGAATCCAAACTCTTGGACACAAAAATGCAGCATCAACAAATCCAACACAAAACCCAAACTTCTGAGAAACAAAACCGGCAAAACAACAAAATGAACATACAAACACACACACACACACACACAAAAAAGGCCAAACTCAAGTCCCACACAGTTACCACAACACAAGCCTCAGGGGGAGTGGGTGTTGGGGGGGATCGGGGGTGCTGGTTGTTGTAATTACCTCGACGCTGAGGTCTGCAGGAGGAAGGTGAGGGGGCAGTGTACACCTGCACCTGTGTGGAAGAGGTCACGCTGCTACTGCTGCTGCAGCTGCTACCTTCGCTGGTGCTGCCTGCGTACTGGGGGGCATACAGGCTGCCCGTCCTGGCTGCTTGGTCCGGCAGACAAACACCGGTCAGTGGGGGGAGAGCACACAGGGGGCTGGGGAGGTGGGGAGGGTGGGGGGGGGGGGGGGAGACTGGGAGGGAGGGAGGGAGGGAGGGAGAGAAGGACCAAACACTGGACACCTTTTCCATGAGGAGATTAAGGAATAGTATGAAAGCTGCTGTGAACATTTGAAAAGAATAGGATGACAGGTACTGTGAACATTTGAAAAGAATAGGATGACAGGTACTGTGAACATTGGAAAAGAATAGGATGACAGGTACTGTGAACATTTGAAAAGAATAGGATGACAGGTACTGTGAACATTGGAAAAGAACAGGATGCTGGTACTGTGAAAAGCTGAAAAAGATGAGAGCTACTGTGAAAGGTTGAAAACAACAGGATGAAAGTTACTGTGAACAGTTGAAAATAATATGATGAAGATTACTGTGAAAGGTTGAAAAGAATGAAAGCTAACGTGAAAGGTTGAAAATAATATAATGAAAGTTACTGTGAAAGGTTGAAAAGAATACGATGAAAACTGGTGTGAAAGATTGTTTTAAAAAAGTGATGAGAACTGCTGTGAAAGGTTAAAAAGAATACAATAAAAACTGCTGTGAAAGGTTGTTTTAAAAAAGTGATGAGAACTGCTGTGAAAGTTAAAAAGAACAGAATGAAAGCTGTGAAATCGAGAAACCTGAGGGAACTTTCAACATATGACGTCAGTAAGAAGAAAGATAGCTTGTTCTATGATAAATGGAAAGACAAAACATAGCGGGAATGTAGATCACCTTGCAAGGACAAGCCCTAAGAAAGATGGCTTGTTCTATGATAAATGGAAAGACAAAACATAGTGGGAATGTAGATCACCTTGCAAGGACAAGCCCTAAGAAAGATGGAAAGCAAAAGAACTCTGATAGAAGAACACTATTATCCAGAAAACAAGCATGAGGGCTTGACAGCGGTAAGTTCAGACCATTTTTCAACAGATCCTCTAGACTGGAGCTGAGACAAAAGAAACTTTAGAGATAAAATAATAATAATAATAATAATAATAATAATAATAATACAAAGGAATCTGGAAGAGCTTGAAAAATGAGAATCTGAGAAGTTTTCAAATTACATTACGGGAAATTTAGAGACTTTCTATTTTTCTTTTCCAAGGCTTATGTGAAATATGTGATCCGTTAAGGAACTTGAAAACCAGGCTACTAAAGGAAAAGTCAAAACAGATAATTCCATTGCAACTAAAGTGTCTGGCTGGAAAACAAGCTTTAACAGACAAGCCTAACAAACAACCTAGAAATTTGCAACAAATCAAAGGAGGGCAGATTTCTTATCACCAAGAGCAGAACAATATCACAGAAACTGATATCAAAATAGGAGAATATATTTGGGGAGTTTTCTGGAGGGGGGAAAAAAGGAAAAAGTTAAGTGCATGATACCAGGTACGAGAGTGACAGGAGGTGAAATCAGAAGATGAGAGGAAGAGAGTTATGTAGATAAACGTCACAAAAAAAGACGTGGTTTTTTTTTTTTCTGTTTTCTAAATATCGACAGGAAGCATCACACACCTGGCATTAAAAAATAACACCACCTGAATACAAGGTGGACAGATGTCTGAGGACCACTCCAAGATGAGAAAAGCAACAAGGTAACTGACCAGTCAATCATTCAACTAGCTCTGTCCAAGACAAGTACAGCACATACCATCACCAGCAGTCTGCATACTAGTAAACATGACAAGTGAAATCTGAAGCTTTCTAAAGGATTAATATATTTTCAAGAGAACAGAGAAATGCATATAAAATGTGGTTAATTCTAGCAAGACAGGTTGTTATTTGTAATATACGGTATTCACATTTTAAATGTTAGTTCTGATCACTTTAATTCAGACCAACAAACTAGCTTTGCTATAACCGTGCATGGTAGACATCTAGCTCTACTGCAAAATTTTAGGACCTTAGTAATGTAATCTACATAATGCATTGTATATACAATATATACAATATAGTCCATAGATAAATGAATAGGTTGAAAGTTTTATAACATTCAAGCAAATATCACAGTGTCAGCTTACAAACATAGAATGGCAATAATAACTACACATAAAAATACAAAGAATATGTATCAAAAACTGTTATAAAAATGCTAAAAATATATAAACAGAAATATGTTAACGAAGTCCATGCAAAGATATATGCCCAAACCACAACAACAACAACAAAAAAGCAAAAAATATCCATCCAAAAGTAATGTAAAAAAGTATAAGTGCCACCAGCAGAGTAAGAAACAGATGACAAACAGATGCATTGTTGCTGACTGCATCACACAACAACCTCTTCACTTGCAGGCAGTTGCAAAATGGGACCCATCTCCGCCCCTTGGATAAATGGCGTGTTTTCATGTGCCTGTCCCTCTCCACCTCCCCTCTGCTGAGACAAAGCCTCCAGCCTCAAACTGAGCGGGTAAGGTGTGTGCAAGTACTTCCGCCTTTTCTCTCTGTTCACTTCATAGCCGGAGTACTCAGAACCCTGAGTTGGGGCTGCTTCGCTTCTGAAAGCGAAAACTCCCTGTCGGGTGCCTGTGCTGTTGTAGCAGCTATCATCATGCAATAAAGGCGGAGGTGTCCATGCTCCATGCACATCCACAGGCACCTGCACGAATTCATAGCTAGCTGATGTGAAGCCGTCATCATAATCTAAGCGGCTTGCGTTGTCATAGTACCCCTGAGGAGTGCTGTAGTTAGCAAAGAAAGCAGTGTGGTTGTTAGGCTGCGCAGAAAAGAGAGGCAGAGGCTCAGAGTAGGGAAACAACACAGGATGAGGCTCAGAAGTTGTGATGGGGGGAATATCACCATCAACAGGCAGAGTGAGGGAGGGGGGCTGAGGGGGGGAAGACGGGTAGACACCAGGGAGGGAGGGCAGGAACTGAGGAGGGGAAGGGTGGGACAGAGGGGGGATGGGGTTCAGGTCCCAGGGCTGGGTGTAGGAGGGCAGTCGTGCATCTGCCCCGCACATCATGTCAGGCGAAGGAAGGCAGGGCAAGCAGGTAAGCATGCAAACAGACAAGTGACCATGCATGGGTAGGCAACAAGGTAAGCAAGCACACAGGGATCTAACATGCTGACATCAGGGAACACTGAATTACAGTATTCTGGTAATACAGGAGGAAAGCAGACAAGCAGTGCTTTACAAACACATGCAACATACATGCCAAATAGGACAACTAAAAACCAAAAACCAACAAAAAACAAAACAAAACAAAACAAAAAAACCAAACACACAGACATGGACACAGAGTGTGAAAAGAAAACCCCATACTCAACGAACACACACAAACACACATATACATACAACTCTCTCTCTCTCTCTCTCTCTCTCTCTCTCTCTCTCACACACACACACACACACACACACACACATACAAAAACATGTACAAAATGGAAAGGGGTGGGCAACTGCAGAGAAAAAGAGCAACAATGGCAAGATAAGAATAAAAAAGATGAGAGAACCAAACAAAACAGAACAAAGACAGACTACTGATAACGATGAACAACCAGGGAATGACTCTTTCTGCCACTCACACACAGGCAAACACCTCAATGACAGGGGTGACTGCACGCTTAACTTCTGTTCTGTAGGTACGTGAGATCCCTGGTTCAAATCCTGATCTTGCCTGGTGGGATACTTGGGCAGATTTTCCAATCCCCCAGCTCAACATATGTGTAGACCTGCACATGTCTTGACTCCCCTTTGAGGTATCTTCTACATCGGATCCCTCGACTCTTTAAGTCATTATGGTTCTTCTTCTTCTCCTTCAACTCTGGAGTCATTAGGGCTCTTCTTCTCCCTCAACCCTGAACGATGAAGAATCATTGAGGTTCTTCTTCTCCTCCCTCAACTCTGAAGTCATTGGGGCTCTTCTTCTCCTCCCTCAACTCTGAAGAGTCATTAAGGTTCTTCTTCTCCTCCCTCAACCCTGAAGTCATTAGGGTTCTTCTTCTTCTCCCTGAACTCTGAAGTCATTGGGGCTCTTCTTCTCCTCCCTCAACCCTGAAGTCATTAGGGTTCTTCTTCTTCTCCCTGAACTCTGAAGTCATTAGGGTTCTTCTTCTCCTCCCTGAACTCTGAAGTCATTAGGGTTCTTCTTCTCCTCCCTCAACTCTGGAGTCATTAGGGTTCTTCTTCTCCTCCCTCAACTCTTAAGTCATTAGGGTTCTTCTTCTCCTCCCTCAACTCTGGAGTCATTAGGGTTCTTCTTCTCCTCCCTCAACTCTGAAGTCATTAGGGTTCTTCTTCTCCTCCCTCAACTCTGAAGTCATTAGGGTTCTTCTTCTCCTCCCTCAACTCTTGAGTCATTAGGGTTCTTCTTCTCCTCCCTCAACTCTGGAGTCATTAGGGTTCTTCTTCTTCTCCCTCAACTCTGGAGTCATTAGGGCTCTTCTTCTTCTCCCTCAACTCTGAACTATGAAGATTCATTGAGTTATTAGGGTTCTTCTTCTCCTCCCTCAACTCTAAGTCATTAGGGTTATTAGGGTTCTTCTTCTTCTCACTCAACTCTAAGTCATTAGGGTTCTTCTTCTCCTCCCTCTAAATCATTAGGGTTCTTCTTCTCCTCCCTCAACTCTGAAGTCATTAGGGTTCTTCTTCTCCTCCCTCAACTCTGAAGTCATTAGGGTTCTTCTTCTCCTCCCTCAACTCTGAACAGTCATTAAGGCTCTTCTTCTCCTCCCTCAACTGTGGAGTCATTGGGGCACCACGCAGAAGAACTGTTTATGTGGCGTGTCTTGGGCAAGTGAAATCTGGTGAAGCCCATCCATCTCCAGATCTGATTTTTTGTGTGTGTTAACTTTACTCCCCACATGGCAGGTTGCACTTGGTTACATGGTTACAAGTAGAACTTACAAGAACTTCTGACCTGCACTCATGCAGAAGATGAAGATCCCATAATCCACGTCGTCATTTCATAGGTTATGGAAACTTGAACATACTCAGCATGCACCCACAAAG
The DNA here is from genome assembly GCF_041734735.1 of Babylonia areolata. Taxonomy (NCBI): domain Eukaryota; kingdom Metazoa; phylum Mollusca; class Gastropoda; order Neogastropoda; family Buccinidae; genus Babylonia; species Babylonia areolata. The sequence goes on along the minus strand of NC_134898.1, from coordinate 38,968,195 downwards.
AGCAAGCAAAATGTTTTTCGAATGTATAAAAAATAATGACTGAAAGCCAGTAATGAATATGCATAAAGTAGAAACAAAGTGACCAGACAGAAACGTCAACCAAAAAAACACACCAAAAAAAACTTTGTAAATACAACACTATGGCAGCAATAAAAATCAAAGCATGTGAGATACTTGCACACCCAGCATTGTATACACAAGCAAAACAACCCATTTCATCATTTACGACTGATTTCCACGATGCTTCTCGTTATCACCTATGTTTCAAGTGTTAAATATAAAAACAGGACGCTATGTACAAAAAGTGACAACAACAACAACAACAGGATGCTGTGATGCAGGGTCAAAGGTCAGGCTGCTGTCTACTCACCATCGGCCCCTGTAGGAGAATGGAGAGCGATCTCTGCAGGAGACATCTGGGCACACTTCTCCTCATAGTTGACCAGCTCTTGAAGTAGGTAGGCAAAGCATGGACGCTCCTCTGCCCCAAAGCTCCAGCACTTCTGCATCAGACTGAACCTGCATGTACACACACCATAGATGTCAGCCTTTTTTCTTTTTTTTAAAGGATGGATCTTTGCAGAAACTGTCTTCTCTAATGTTTCCCTTTTTCCATAGGTATGACATCAGAGAGTAGGCCTTGAACAGGCCTGTCAAGCCACAACTGATGCTGCACCAGAAACATCACCCACAGCATGTCTCCATAGTCTTCCCAGACTGAAGGATGCCTACCACTACTACTAGTACTGCTAACATAAGAGTGGCAACATCATTATTAGGTTTTCAAGTTATTTGTATTTTCTTCCAGCGAAGTGCTTGATTTCTTTCAATACAGTTTGCTACTTGAGCAGCAATTCTATTGTAAATAATCTGTTTTGTTTGCATTTGCAATGTACAATGTTTGAAATACTCATATCAAACTTGTCTAATCACATGCATTCATGCTCAGATGATAACCCTGTAATCTGTAAATGGATTCCTTTCTTCAGGAAATGTTCCTAGCGGTGGCTTTCCAGCTTTGATTTTAGCTGATGGTTCTGGGTTGCCCATGACATGACACGACATACATATGGGCTAAAGGCCTTCAAAGTAGTAGGTCAATGGAGACAGAAAATCAAAACTACAGCACTGGCCCCTGACCTGAATCTGTCATCAATTCATTTCTATGGCTAAATAATCATAAATAAATACCCTCAGCTCTTTTAATAGCTTCTTACATCCATCATATGACAATACTTAATTCATAAGCTCTAAAACAAACCATAACTTGCACATCTCATACTTCTCAAAACAGAAACTACTGTTCGACTTGGTAACATATCATCATGAATGAACACCTGATAAGCCTACAGACAATGAAATGCACCACCACCACTTACATGTCGTCTGTGCATTTCTCCGGCCTCTCCAGTTTTCCCCCAGCCCGCACAAAGTGCAGGACCTCAATGTTGGTGCGAGCAGGATACGGCTGTTGGCCCAGTGTCACCACCTCCCACATCAGCACTCCAAAGGCCCTGAAACACCACACCGCATGTGTGACGAAACACCAAGTACCCGTGTTACATGTGTGATGAAACACCAAGTACCCGTGTTACATGTGTGACGAAACACCAAGTACCCATGTTACATGTGTGATGAAACACCAAGTACCCATGTTACATGTGTGATGAAACACCAAGTACCTAAGTTACATGTGTGATGAAACACCAAGTACCTAAGTTACATGTGTGATGAAACACCAAGTACCCGTGTTACATGTGTGATGAAACACCAAGTACCTAAGTTACATGTGTGATGAAACACCAAGTACCTAAGTTACATGTGTGATGAAACACCAAGTACCTAAGTTACATGTGTGATGAAACACCAAGTACCCATGTAACATGTGTGATGAAACACCATGTACCCATGTTACATGTTTGATGAAACACCAAGTACCCATGTTACATGTGTGATGAAACACCATGTACCCATGTTACATGTGTGATGAAACACCATGTACCCATGTTACATGTGTGGTGAAACACCAAGTACCCATGTTACATGTGTGGTGAAACACCAAGTACCCTATTACATGTGTGATGAAACACCATGTACCCATGTTACATGTGTGGTGAAACACCAAGTACCCGTATTACATGTGTGGTGAAACACCAAGTACCCGTATTACATGTGTGATGAAACACCATGTACCCATGTTACATGTGTGATGAAACACCAAGTACCCATGTTACATGTGTGATGAAACACCAAGTAAACACGTTACATGTGTGATGAAACACCAAGTACCCAAGTTACATGTGTGATGAAATACCAAGTACACATGTCACATGTTTGATGAAACACCAAGTACACATGTCACATGTCTGATGAAACACCAAGTACACATGTCACATGTCTGATGAAACACCAAGTACACATGTCACATGTTTGATGAAACACCAAGTACACATGTCACATGTTTGATGAAACACCAAGTACACATGTCACATGTCTGATGAAACACCAAGTACACATGTCACATGTTTGATGAAACACCAAGTACACATGTCACATGTTTGATGAAACACCAAGTACACATGTCACATGTTTGATGAAACACCTAGTACACATGTCACATGTTTGATGAAACACCAAGTACACATGTCACATGTTTGATGAAACACCTAGTACACATGTCACATGTTTGATGAAACACCAAGTACACATGTCACATGTTTGATGAAACACCAAGTACACATGTCACATGTTTGATGAAACACCAAGTACACATGTCACATGTTTGATGAAACACCAAGTACACATGTCACATGTCTGATGAAATGCAAGGTGTTACACACTTGATGAAACACCAGGATTATTCACAATATCTACCTAGTAAGTTTGCTTCACCTGTATACTGCAAAGTCTGTTCTCGTGGATTTTGTTTCTGCTGACCAAGGATTAAATATATGAGTATACATTTTGTTAATCATAGTTTTTAGTACAGGTTTGTTTCATAGTCGCCATATCTTTTTCTTCAAAGAAACAAAGAAAGAAAGAAAAAGGGAAAAAAAAACTTGCTTTTTTTTTTTTTGGTTTTGTTTGTAAAACAAAGCATTTAAAACAGTCTGTTTAGTGTTTCAGAGCACACACAGAGAAAAAAGTGGATCCTGCTAGCCTTAATACTAGACATGTTAACTAATGTATTTGACAGTCAAGCTTTCATATCCTATCATATGCATCACACTGTGATAACAGATTTAATGTGATGATAACGGCGCAGTACCCTTCCTTTCCCTCCAGTATACCCTCACCCCCAGTCCAACCAAACATGCCATGTTTGTGTGAACGATCTTACTTTTATGATGGAATGTTTTGTGGTCGTTGTTTTAATCACTGTTTCCTAAAATTAAGATTTACTTTCTTTTCTTCCTTACAATGAACCTGAAGACCAATTTCTCTACTCTGTTTCAGAAAACAAAGTGACTGGTTGATTGAATGATTGGTTGATGTTCTGTGTGTAGCTCACCAGATGCAAATTTCTGTACTGTTTTAGACAATAAAGTGACTGACTGACTGACCGACCGACCGACCGACCGACTGACTGACCGACCGACTGACTGACTGACTGACTGACTGACTGACTGACTGACTGACTGACTGACTGACTGACTGACTGACTTATTGATGTTCTGTGTATGGCTCATCAGACGTAAATTTCTGTACTTCATTTCAGACAATAAAGTGACTGACTGACAGACTGACTGACCGACCAACCAACCGACCGACTGACTGACCGACCAACCAACCGACCGACTGACTGACTGACAGACTGACAGACTTATTGATGTTCTGTGTATGGCTCGCTAAACGTAAATATCTGTACTTCATTTCAGACAATAAAGTGACTGACTGACCGACTGACCGACTTATTGATGTTCTGTGTATGGCTCACCACAGGCAAATTTCTATACTCCTGTTTCAGACAATAAAGTGACTGACTGACTGACTGACAGACTGACTGATTGAAGCTGTATGTGCATGCCTCACCAGATGTCGGACTGCGTGGTGAACACCCCGTCCACCAGACTCTCCGGGGACATCCAGCGCACAGGCAGCAGCCCCTCTCCCTCCTTGCGGTAGTAGTCGTGTTTGTAGATGTCACGCGCCAGGCCAAAGTCCCCAATCTTCACCACCATGCTGTCCACGTCCGGACTGGACACCAGACAGTTCCTCGCTGCCAGGTCTCTGTTTGGGGGGAGGGAGAGAGAGTGCAACAGGTGTGTTAGAAAGAACGGAACAGGTGTTGGAAAGAAACAGAACTGGTGTAAAAAAAAAAAATATATATACAAGCATTAGAAAGAATATAACAGATGCTAGAAAGAATGAAACAGGTGTCAGAAATGGCAGAACAGGTGTAAGAATAGAACAAGCATTAGAAAGAATACAACAGGTAATAGAATGAACGGAACAGGTGTTAAAAGAATGGAACAGGTGTTAGATAGTATACAACAGGTGTTAGAAAGAATGAAACAGGAATGGCAAAACAGGTGTAAGAATTGAACAAGCGTTAGAAAGAACACAATAGGTGTGTTGTTAGTTTCAGTTTCACTTTCTCAAGGAGGCATCACTGCGTTCGGACAAATCCATACACGCTACACCACATCTGTTGAGCAGATGCCTGACCAGCAGCATAACCCAACGCGCTTAGTCAGGCCTTGAGTGCATGCTTACATATTTGTGTACCTATGAAAGTGGATTTCATTTTACGTAATTTCGCCAGAGGACAACACTCTCGTTGCCATGGGTTCTTTTTCAGTGCGCCAAGTGCGTGCTGCACACGGGACCTCGGTTTATCATCTCATCCGAAATACTAGATGCTCAGTTTGATTTTCCAGTCAAACTTGGGAGAAAGGGCGAGAGCGGGATTCGAACCCACACCCTCACGGACTCTCTGTACTGGCAGCTGAGCGTCTTAACCATTCTGCCACTTGTTCAATTCTTACTTCTGTTTTGCCATTTCTGTTTCATTCTTTCTAACACCTGTTGTTTACTTTCTAACACCTGTTAAAAATGACAAACCAGGAGTTAGAACAGAACAAGCATTAGAACGAATACATCAGGTGTTAGAATACAACAGGTCCCTGTGGGGGAGAGTGCAACAGGTGTGCTAGAAAGAATGGAACAGGTGTCCGAAAGAATTGAACAGGTAAAGAACAGAACAGGTGTTAGAGAGAATGGAACAGGTGTTAAAGAGAACAGGACAGGTGTCAGAACAGAGCCAGCATTCGAAAAAATACAACAGGTGTTAGAAAGTATATAACAGGTGTTAGAACAGAACAGGATTTAAAAATAATAGAACTGGTGTTAGAAAGAATGGAACAGGTGTTTAAATGGAGCCAGCGTTAGAAAACAAAAATACAACAGGTTTTAGAATACAACTGGTGTTAGAAAGTAAACAACAGGTGTTAGAAAGAATAGAACAAATGTTGGGAGGAAAAAAGAACAGGTGTTAGAATAGAAAACCATTAGAAAGAATACAACAGGCGTTAGAAATAACATAAGAGGTGTTAGAAAGAACAGAAAGGTACTGTGACTGAACATATTCTTGCACACCGATTGATCCCATTGGATTCTACAGAGTTAACTCTTTCCATACGAACGGCGAAAGAGACGACGTTAACAGCGTTTCACCCCAATTACCATCATCAAAATATTGCAAGAGGAAGGCTCTTATACTGAAGACGTGAATGTTGACAAAAAATACCACAATTCTGACGACGGAAGCTAAAGGTTGGGTCATTCAGACACCCACTGGACATCCGAGGGGTCTGTGTAGAGGAGAAGAGAGGACTGGCCGTACTGAGTGAGTTAAGGTAACTAACTAACGCCAGTGCTTTGCACGATGTGTGCTGTCCGGGCTTACCTGTGTACAAAGTGCATGTCCTCCAGGTACTTGCAACCTTTGGCCACATGCACACAAATCTTCACAAGGTCTGGCAGCTGCAGCTTGGCAGGTGTCGTCTGAAATAACACACCATCAGAATCTGACAGCCACTGTCTAATATGTGAACCGTGCTGTGTAGCTGCTTGTTTCACAGTGAAGGACTATGACTCTGAAACTAGGAGGCAAACTTGCACTGGCTCTTAGTGCTGAAGCCTTGGGGGCTAGCTGGCCTTTGGGAACCATCCCAACGCCGACTGTCCTAAACCCCTCTTGGCCGAGAGAGTGGGGATTAACTTGGGCATGACACTCTCCACTACAATCAAAATTTTAGCCCAGATAGTTGGGACAGTAGTTGATCCTCTGCTGATCTGATGGTCATAGTCAGACATGACTGACTATTATATACACACGCATACTGGGATAAATTATTACCATAAATTCTTCCGTTTGCAAAGACCACTTTTATGGAATGTCTTTCCATTTCCATTCAAATGTAATCACATTGTAACATCAAATCATACATAAGAGTGTAAATCATCACCATAAATTCTAGATTTGCAAAGATCATTCTAAACTGCTAAGAATGTCTTTGCATTTGTCAAAAACTCTGTTTTTGACTCTACTATCCAAGTGATAATTTGATAGAGATGTTATATCACAAAATATACCAATTCAAATGATTCTATGGAGAACAAAATCAGTCAACAAACACCAGAAAATCTTTCTAAACACATGACTGTAAAGCAACATAAAAAACAGACAAAACAACAGAAAAAAAGAGGCAGATAAAGATGTAATGACTAACAGAAATTATGCTGAGGGGACATTAGGACAGAGATGGGACAGTTTCCATTTCAGTTTCTGTAGGATGTATCACTGTGTGCAGAAAGATCCACATATGCTACACCACATCTGCTAGGCAAGTAACACAATCCAACGTACTTAGCCAGGCCTTGCATGCATACCTACATACTTATGTAGCCTTCAGAGTGGATTTCTTCTAAAGAATTTTGCTAGAGGATAATCCTTATGTTGCCATGGTTTCTTTTACAGTGTGCCAAGCGCGTGCTGCACACAGGACCTCAGTTAATTGTCTCATCTGAATGACTATATGCTCTGTTCGATTTTCATGTCAAACTAAGGAGAAAGGGCAAACCCAGGATTCAAACTAAGATGTCATGGACAATATACTGGTAAACATCTTCATCATTCTGCCACAGTCCTCCTGAAAGCACACCAGTCATCCACTTACTGAGGTAGCGCGTGAAGACCTAAGGAATGACAGAAGATCCCCCCCCTCCATCAGCTCCATAATGATGAAGTGTGGGTCATTGTCTAGACACACTCCCAGTAGACCCAGAATGTGTTCGTGCTGAAAGTTCTTCATCAGTATTGCCTCTTTCAGGAACTCCTCCTTTTCATGGTCAGAGGCGCTCTTTCGTAACGTCTGTAACAATGGGGTGTAATGTGTAATATGCAGCACACAAATATTAACAGAATGGTACACACACACACACACACACACACACACACACACACACACACACACACACACACTCACTGAACACCTCTGTACACACATTAACACATCAACATCACATCAATAATGTCTCACATTATTGTGACCCCTAAAAAGAATAAAAATAGAACAGAATAAAACAAAATAAAACACAGAATACAAACACAGCACATACACAGACTTCCCTCCCACGAACACACAACCATTCACAAAAACCCACACTTCTACACATGCAATGAACACACTGTCATCCAAACAAACAAATGAATACTATATAAAAACATGACCACCAATTGTCCACATCACCTCCAAGCCTTACTCATTTCTTCTTCTTCTGCGTTCGAGTGCTGCAATTCCCATGTTCACTCATATGCACACGAGTGGGCTTTTACATGTATGACTGTTTTTACCCCGCCATGTAGGCAGCCAGACTCTGTTTTCGGGGGTGTGCATGCTGGGTATGTTCTTGTTTCCATAACCCACCGAACGCTGACATGGATTACAGGATCTTTAATGTGCGTATTTGATCTTCTGCTTGCATATACACACGAAGGGGGTTCAGGCACTAGCAGGTCTGCACATATGTGGACCTGGGAGATCGTAAAAATCTCCACCCTTCACCCACCAGGCGCCGTCACCGTGATTCGAACCTGGGACCCTCAGATTTACAGTCCAACGCTTTAACCACTCGGCTATTGCGCCCGTCCTTACTCATTTCAACCACTAGGAGTCTACAGCCTTGGCAACATTCCCTGTCTGGTGAGTTTCTGCTGATCTGCATGAAGGGGTACATCGCTTGAACTTCAATATCTCAAAAACAGTTCAATGAAATCTTAATTAACTCTCTCCATACGAATGGCGAAAGAGACGACGTTAACAGCGTTTCAGCCCAGTTACCATCATCAAAATATTGCAAGCGGAAGGCTCTTATACTGAAGAGGTGAATGTTGACAAAGAATACCACAATTCTGACGATGGAAGCTGAAGGTTGGGTCATTCAGACACCCAATGGACATCCGAGGGGTCTGTGTAGAGGAGAAGAGAGGACTGGCCATACTGAGTGAGTTAATTTCACTACAACCATCAATGAATGATGATTCCAGTACAGATTTGTTGATATATATCTGGGTCATAATCACAACCAGAATACATATATCACCCCAAGAATTCGCTGAAAAGTTAGCCTCTGACATTCTGGGTATACTGATGAAGAAAAATGCAGAAATATGCAGCAATCGACCAGTTTTCCCCTTCAAATTGACAAATGTGGACACAACCAGAAGCACAGTAGAAGTAAATTCCTTTTGCATGCAGTTTATGCATATGTAGGATCATGGAAACCATTTTAATGAAACAAATTTCAACACCTGAGCAGTGCTTGGGTGCAGTTTTGTAAAACTGCTCAAAGGCGCCCTGGCATCTCTCTAAAAATATATGTTATATGTTAAGTTAAGAACTTTTTTTTTTTTTTAAAGAGTTTTAAAAAAAAGAATTCCCCACCCGCACACCCCAGCCCCCCCCCACACCCCAGCCTCCCGACACCACACACCCCAGCCCTCCCACCCCCACCCCCCACCCCCCAGGCCCCCCACACCCCACAACCCAGCCTCCCCACACCACACACCCCAGCCCTCCCACACCCCAGCCTCCCCACACCCCACACCCCAGCCCTCCCACACCCCAGCCCCCCCACACCCCAGCCTCCCAACACCCCACACCCCAGTCCTCCCACACCACACACCCCAGCCCCCCCACACCACACACCCCAGCCTCCCCACACCACACACCCCAGCCCCCCCACACCCCAGCCTCCCCACACCACACACCCCAGCCTCCCCACACCCCAGCCCCCCCCACACCCCACCCTCCCCACACCACACACCCCAGCCCCCCCACACCCCACACCCTAGCCCTCCCACACCCCAGCCCCCCCACACCACACACCCCAGCCTCCCCACACCACACACCCCAGCCCCCCCCACACCACACACCCCAGCCTCCCCACACCCCACACCCCAGCCCTCCCACACCCCAGCCCTCCCACACCCCACACCCCAGCCCTCCCACACCACCACCCCAGCCCCCCCACACCACACATCCCAGCCCTCCCACCCCCCCCCCAGCCCCCCTCCCAGACCCCACCCTCCCACCCCCTTACCCCTCCCACCCCCCACACCTCCCACATCCCAGCCCACCACACCCCCACACACATCCACCCTGACCTTGATGGCACACTTGACAGGTGCGGCAGCCTCAGCACGGATGTGGCGAGCTACTCCCTCGTACACCTCCCCGAAAGCCCCACTGCCCAGGAACTGTGTGAGGTCCAGCTGATCGCGACACACATGGGGCAAGCTGGCCACCTCTTCATCCGTGGGGATGATGCTGCACACAGGGTGATTGTCATCATTCAGCTTGTTCATTAGTCTGTCATCATCATCATTCAGCTTGTTCATTAGTCTGTCACCATCATCATTCAGCTTGTTCATTAGTCTGTCATCATCATCATTCAGCTTGTTCATTAGTCTGTCACCATCATCATTCAGCTTGTTCATTAGTCTGTCATCATCATCATTCAGCTTGTTCATTAGTCTGTCACCATCATCATTCAGCCTGTTCATTAGTCTGTCATCATCATCATCATTCAGCTTGTTCGTTTGTCTGTCATCATCATCATTCAGCTTGTTCATTTGTCTGTCATCATCATCATTCAGCTTGTTCATTATTCTATCATCATCATCATATGGCATGGCCAGTGGGAAACATACCCAAACCCCTCACCAAACCCCACCCCTACCCGTAAAACCCTAACGAACACAGGTGGAGCACTCACGTCAAGCCATACAGGGTGTTGCTCTGCTGGAAAGTATGGAGCGTCAGCTCTCTCCGCAAAGCCAGTGGGAAACATACCCAAACCCCTCAGGAACCCCCACCCCTAACAATAAAACCCCAAGGAACACAGACGGAGCACTCACGTCAAGCCATACAAGGTGTTGCTCTGCTGGAAGGTGGAGTGAGGCAGCTCCCTCAGTGTGGCCAGCTCGGTGTCAGGTCCTCGCACCATGTTCAGGAACTGCTGCTTCTTCTTCTTCTCCTGCTGCTTGCGTCGCCCTGCAGTCACACAGCTCACGTCACTGGCCATTCAGCACTGAAGGACTGATTAACGTGTGTATGTGATAATCAGTCGTGTTCGACTATGACCATCAGAACAGCAGAGGAGGTAACTGCTGTCCCAATTATCTGGGCTAGAATTTGATTATAGTGGAGAGTGTCTTGCCCTAGTTACATCCCCACTCTCTTGGCCAAGAGGGTTTTAGGACAGTCGGCGTTGGGATGGTTCCCTAGCCCCCAGATAAACAGGGATACTTATATGATAGCTATCCTTGGACAGATACCACTGATTCCTATGGATATTTATATAGACTCTCTCCTTGGTCAGAGATCACTGATTGCTATGGATATTTATACAGCACCTACAACTTATAAAGTACCTTTCCTCAGTTAGGGAACATGATTGCTATGGATATTTATACAGCACCTACTCTTGATTGATTGATATGGACACTCATAAAGCGCTTGGTCATGATAAACTGATATGAAATGAATGCTTACAGAGCACCTTGTCAGGACTGATTGATATGGATACTTAAACAACAACTAGTCATGATTGATTCATTGATAAAGATACATATACAACACCTAGCCATGACTGATTGATTGTTATGGATACTTAAACAGCAACTAGTCATGATTGATTGACTGATATATGCAGCACCTAATTAGGACTGATTGTCTAAGCAAAAAGGAAGGAAAAACTTAATACATACATTCAGCGTGGCACAAAACCAACCAACCAACCAAACATCAAAAAACAAAAAACAAGAACAAAATTAGCTGCAGAGAAACACAATACTCTCTACAAGAACATAGAAAAAGCACTGAGTTCACATGTTTGCACACATACCTGAATGAGAAAAGGAAAGAAGAAAGTATGGATGGTAAGGAGAGATAGTGAAGGAGAAAAGGAAAGAAGAAAGTATGGATGGTAAGGAGAGATAGTGAAGGAGAAAAGGAGAGAAGAAAGTACGGATGGTAAGGAGAGATAGTGAAGGAGAAAGGGAGAGAAGAAAGTATGGATGGTAAAGAGAGATAGTGAAGGAGAAAAGGAAAGAAGAAAGTATGGATGGTAAAGAGAGATAGTGAAGGAGAAAAGGAAAGAAGAAAGTATGGATGGTAAAGAGAGATAGTGAAGGAGAAAAGGAAAGAAGAAAGTATGGATGGTAAGGAGAGATAGTGAAGGAGAAAGGGAAAGAAGAAAGTACGGATGGTAAAGAGAGATAGTGAAGGAGAAAAGGAGAGAAGAAAGTATGGATGGTAAGGAGAGATAGTGAAGGAGAAAAGGAAAGAAGAAAGTATGGATGGTAAAGAGAGATAGTGAAGGAGAAAAGGAGAGAAGAAAGCTATGGATGGTAAGGGAGAGATAGTGAAGGAGAAAGGGAAAGAAGAAAGTACGGATGGTAAAGAGAGATAGTGAAGGAGAAAAGGAAAGATGAAAGTACGGATGGTAAAGACAGATAGTGAAGGAGAAAAGAAAGTATGGATGGTAAAGAGAGATAGTGAAGGAGAAAAGGAGAAAAGAAAGTACAGATGGTAAGGAGAGATAGTGAAGGAGAAAGAAAGGGAGAGAAGAAGACAGAGGGGCAGGGGAGAGCAAGTGGGTGGAGACACAAAGACAGTGACAAGGACATTAAGAATACATCGTTTTTCTATTAATCAGCTACAGCAACTGTCTCCTCTTCCTTTAAATCACAGAATAAAAACCAGTTTATAGATACATTTACACATAAAATACTAATATCACTAAAAATTGAGAAAAAAGAACGCAAAATTGAAGACAACACAAAAAATATCCAAAATATCCAAGGCTTTGAACTATCTAGGAATAACCTGTCTTACAGAAGCCTGTCTCTTGAAAAAAAAAGTGTAAAGATACCAAATGACAAAACAACATTTCTTTTCTTTTTATTTTGAACTTTTCACACCAGGAGTTTCCTAACTTTACCAAACACAAGAAAAAAAAAAAATAATCTTATGAAAAGTACAGGTATAGACTCTGCAGGAAAAACAGTCATTTCATTTGAAAGGAGGAGAATTTTCTGATCTCCAAGGCCAAAACAGGGACAGAAAAGTCAGTGGCTGAAGAAAGAAAGAGTCAAAGATTCAAAAGATTCAAAGAAATTCAAAGAAAACACTAATAAAAAATACAAAAAAAATTCAAAGAAAAACCTTAACAATCTGTAGATCAAATATCTGAAGTAAATTTCTGCACAATAAACAAACCCACATTTCAACATACAAACATACTCACATAGGCAGATAAAACTGATTGCTATAAGCGTGACGAGAACAATAGCACACAAAGCGACAGCAATGCCGATTGTGATGTCGTGATGCAGATCATTGTCAACTGCTGCTGGAAAAAAAACAAAAGAAAACAAAATATTCTCAGGTATGTAAAAGTAAGAACAGGAATCTTATGCATATATAAATATGTTTAATGTTTAGATTATGCTCACCAATAGTACCTTATAAATAAGACTATGTGAGAAACATTCATGTCCACATGTGATAAACTGATCGTCAAACAGTAAGCAATATATCTATGATAAACTCAGAAGATAGTATACAGGATACTATTACTGTTAAAAGCATGTGATGCTGTGGCAAGCAGTTCCAAGATACAGGGTTAACTCAGTACGGCCAGTCCTCTCTTCTCCTCTACACAGACCCATCGGATGTCCAGTGGGTGTCTGAATGACTGAACCTTTAGCTTCCGTCGTCAGAATTGTGGTATTCTTTGTCAACATTCACCTTTTCAGTATAAAAGCCTTCCGCTTGCAATATTTTGATGATGGAAATTGGGGTGAAACGCTGTTAACATCTCTTTCGCCGTTCGTATGGAGAGAGTTAAGTGAGTGCCTTTCCCCCAAATACTCTCATTCACGTCATCAATCTAGTCTCACCCCTAGCCCTGATTACTGAGGCAGGTGGTTAGTTTGTTTACAAGGTTTTCTTAACATTCTTCCCACTCTCGGGTACCTACCTGGAGGTGACAAGAAAGTAGAACTGTTGACACTGAAGGGTCCCCATCCTTTGGCGTTGTAGGCCGCCACACGAAAGACATACTGCATCCCTGGTTTGGTCATAGTTTCATCCACCAACCACCGACTTTCTGAACCGTTGTATGCCACTGACCAGTGGTCATCATTCAAAGCACTGCACAGTCACCGTGGTAAGAACAGCAAATTAAATTGTAACCCACCAAAATATATACATAAATATATGGAATGGTGGTCTTGTGGTAACTCATCTGCCCAGGAAGCAAGATAATCAAAGGGTGCAGAACTGAATCCAACACTCACCAGTATTCTCTACCCCCCCTCCCCCCCCCCCCCCCCAATCCCCCCCATCCGCTAGACCTTGAGTGGTGGTCTGGAAACTAGTAATTCACATGACATTGTGAATCAAGTTCCCATGTGCAGCATGCACTTAGCGCATGTAAAAAAAAAAAAAACAACAACAACAAACAAAAAAATATGGCAACAAAAGCGCCATCCCTGCCAAAATTTTGTGTGAAAAAATCTGCTTTGATATGAAAACAAATACACTTAGAGGCAGAAATAAAATATAAATAGGCAGCACTGCACTACTGCAACATTGGTCCCTTACAAATTTCTTGTTAAAAAAAAAGCCACTTAACAAAATTCTGTAGAAAGATCCTCTTTGAATAGAAAAAGAAATACACTTGGAGGCTGAAAAAAAAAGTGTGGTACTGCACTGTAGTGATGCTGTCTTTGTGGGAAGAGCAGCCCCAGTTTCACACAGAGAAATCAGCTGTGAAAAACAATGTAACACCAAATACCAAAATCCTCACCTGTAGACGAGGCTGTAGGCGATGATTTCTGCCCCGTTGTCCTCCGGTTCGTCCCACTCCACCTCATATGCCCCTGACTTCAGGTGACGAATCTCTGGGGCTGGGGTCTGTTCCGGCTTCCAGGCTGCCACAGAAACCCAACATTTGTAGCAATGCAACAATTCCCAGCACTGAGAAAGAGAGAGAGAGAGAGAGAGAGAGAGACACACACACACACACACACAGAAAGAGTGAGTGGGGGGAAAGAATGTGACAGAAAGTGAGAGAGACAAGAGGGAGAGAGAATAAACGAACAAACAGACGTTTTTATTCAATAAAGGCCACGGCCCCTCATGAAGGGGATGCAGTGAACACAAATTGTCACATCATTCAGGAAATGGAGAGAGAGGGAGGGAGAGGGGGGGAGAAAGAGAGTGAAAGAGAGGAGAAAGAGAGAAAGGGAGGGAGAGAGGGAGGGAGAGGGGGGGAAGAAAGAGAGTGAAAGAGAGGAGAAAGAGAGAAAGGGAGGGAGAGAGGGGGGGGAGAAAGAGAGAAAGAGAGGGATAGAGAGGAGGGGACAGAGTGAGAGAGAGAGAGAGAGAGGAAGAGAGAGAGAGGGACAGCATGAGTGAAAGAGAAACTGTAAGTACTGGGTGTTGGGGCGGAGTGAAGTATACATATCATAAGAAATTACATTTACAATTTAGGGGACATTAAAGAGACAACCAAGCACATCACAGACCAGACACTCTCCAGCAACCACTGTGAAGGAATCTGCCAATCCTGAGTCAAGCCATCAGCATGCTTGTACTCAAGATAGACTAAACTGATACAACCTTCACACACATCCTCGATCTTGAAGTCACAGCCAACAAGACATTCATTTGAGTGTAAGTACTGGGCATCGCAGTGGAGTGATTTATATATGAATGGAGTCTCCCGTCAGACAGACAGATGAATAGGCAGGCTTTATATATATCATAATGAATTACATTCACGAGACGATTGAATTTTTCCTCCTAACATTTTCATCAACTCTGCAGAACTATCAGCTTCATTGTTCACTGATGTTTCAGCTGCCAGTCCAAGCAGAACATTGCCAATGCAGTCTGTTATCAGAAGAAAACTGTGTGAATGAACAACAATTCGATTTTAACCCTTGAGAACAACAAACCGCTTGTCGCCAAATGGGCACAGAGCACTGACACAGTTTTAAGGAACAGCAACACAATTCAAAATTAATCAAACCGACTTATGTTAATAAAAGGCAACAACAAACAATAACAACAACAAAACTACAACAAAACCCATACTGAAAGAGAAAGCAATGGCAGAGATGGCAACACTTCCATAAAAAGCATGTCCTACTTCAAACGTCATTTTTCACATAACATCATTCATCCTTGGAACAGGTCTATAGACAGAACATTTTGATATTCTTTTACTGGGTCATTGCACATCTTGGTGTGTATCTTATTTCATTTTATCTCATTTTTTGTTTCAAACACTTACTCAGTGTCTGAAAAATGTTTTCTTTGGGGTCAGCTGGCCAGAAGTACATGTGGTATGGAGGGGTGCGGTAGGAGGCCTTGACCCTGACAGCATAGCGGGTATGGGGGTCAAGGTTGCGGAAGGACTCAACGTAGGTGGTGAAGTTCTTGGTGATGCTGGGGATCTCCTCTCGCTGTTTCCACTTCAACTGTTCCTGTCCTTCTTGGATCTGGACATAAACACCTGAAGCTGTACACAAACACCTGAAAATACATGTTACACCACATCGACCAGGCCAACAGCATTACCCAATGTGTTTAGTCAGGCCTTAAGTGCATCCGTACAATATCTGTGTACCTATCAGAGTGAATTTCTTTGACCTAATTTTGCCAGAGGACAACACTGTTAATGACATGGGTATATTTTTAGTGCGCCAAGTGCATGCTGCACACGGGACCTCGGTTTATCATCTTATCTGAATGACTAAACACTCACTTTGATTTGGAAGAAAGGACGAGAGCAGGATTCAAATCCAGACCCTCTCAGACTCTCTGTATTGGCAGGGTGAGCATCTGAACTATTCTGCCACATTCTTCCTTACAAATACCTGAAGCACAAATACCTGAAACTTCCTTCAACTTTTTAAAAATGAAAGACAATTTATAGGATATAACAAAATCAGACAAATGTAAATGTGTGCAAGTGCATGCAGACAGACAGACACACACACACACACACACACACACACACCATCCCTTCTACACCTATCCTTGCTCGCTCCTCCACCAACACATTCAGACACAACCATACACACAAGCACATGCATGCATGCACAAGCATGTCCATATACACAGACACTCTTTCTTCCATGAACACACTCCCATCCGTACACATTCCTTAACCCTCACTCCCAGCAAGCACACACACACACACACACACACATATGCACACACACACACACACACAATTTATGTATAATGCACAAACATACAAAGATATACATACACACAGACATATCCATGCAAATCCACTCAAACAAAAACACCTACACAAATAGGCATTCATATGCACACAAGAAGAGATATGAAACTCTTGTATTGTATCCTGCAAATACACAATTCTATCTAGAAGGCGAGTGAAATTGTGAAACACAGACAGCATATGTAAACACTGTAACACACGCTACCTTGGCATACTCATAGTTGTGTCTCAGGATACTGTTATCGGCAGGGGACTGCCATCGCAGCATCAGGGAGTTGTGGGTGGCATTGACGAGCACTATGTCTCCCGGTGTGTCAAAGGTCTGGCTCTTCACCTTCACACTCCTGTTGCACATGTCTCGGCCCATCATGCATGTCTCCACCTGTTGACAGAAGTAATGATCATGATGATTCTCCGCCTGTTGACAGAAGTAATGATCATGATGATTCTCTGCCTGTTGACAGAAGTAATGATCATGATGATTCTCAACCTGTTGACAGAAGTAATGATCATGATGATTCTCAACCTGTTGACAGAAGTAATGATCATGATGATTCTCAACCTGTTAACTGAAGTAATGATCATGATGATTCTCAACCTGCTGACAGAAGTAATGATCATGATGATTCTCAACCTGTTGACAGAAGTAATGATCATGATGATTCTCAACCTGTTGACAGAAGTAATGATCATGATGATTCTCAACCTGTTGACAGAAGTAATGATCATGATGATTCTCCGCCTGTTGACAGAAGTAATGATCATGATGATGATCCACCTGTTGACAGAAGTAATGATCATGATGATTCTCAACCTGTTGACAGAAGTAATAATCATGATTCTCCACCTGTTGACAGAAGTAATGATCATGATGATTCTCAACCTGTTGACAGAAGTAATAATCATGATTCTCCACCTGTTGACAGAAGTAATAGTCATGATTCTCCACCTCCACATCATACACATGGCTAGGCCTCTCTCTCTCACCTCCACATCATACACATGGCTAGGCCTCTCTCTCTCTCTCACCTCCACATCGTACACATGGCTGGGCCTCTCTCACCTCCACATCATACACATGGCTGGGCCTCTCTCTCTCTCACCTCCACATCATACACATGGCTAGGCCTCTCTCTCTCTCACCTCCACATCGTACACATGGCTGGGCCTCTCTCTCTCTCTCACCTCCACATCGTACACATGGCTGGGCCTCTCTCTCTCTCACCTCCACATCGTACACATGGCTGGGCCTCTCTCTCTCTCTCTCTCACCTCCACGTCATACACATGGCTAGGCCTCTCTCTCTCTCACCTCCACATCGTACACATGGCTGGGCCTCTCTCTCTCTCTCTCTCTCACCTCCACGTCATACACATGGCTAGGCCTCTCTCTCTCTCACCTCCACATCGTACACATGGCTGGGTCTCTCTCTCTCTCTCTCACCTCCACGTCATACACATGGCTGGGCTCCAGGCCCTTGAGGACAGTGTAGATGGACCCGTCCCTGGTCTTGTTCAGCATCAGGTTGTCCGTCTCTCGCTTGATGTGCACACTGTTCACCATCGTCGAGAAGAGCACCCTGTAGGTTACCTCCCTTCCTGGCCCGTTCACCTTCTGCGGGGGCTGCCACGTCACCTTCATCTCCTCGGGGGTCAAGGGCATCACTCGGATGTCCCTTGCTGCTTGAGGCACTGCAAGGGTTTGGAAACAGTGTAGCATGAAAGGTTATGTGATGTATGAATTGCTGTTTGAGGGTTTGAAACACAGTTGTGTGATAAGGTTGTATGGTGTGTGATGAATCTTGTCACTGTGAGTGTTTGAAACAAGTGTAATGGATAATGGTTCCGTAATGTATGAATCTTGCACTGTATGGGGTTTGTAAAAAGTAGCAAGAAAAGGTTATGCAATGTATGAATCTTGCATTGTTGAGGGTTTGAAACAGTGTGCTGTGAAATGGTTATATCATGTATGCATCACTACTTGAGGAACTGTGAGGGTTTGAAACAGTGTGGAGTGAAAAAGGTTATATCATGTATGCATCACTACTTGAGGAACTGTGAGGGTTTGAAACAGTGTGGAGTGAAAAAGGTTATGTAATGCATGGGTATGTTCTTGTTTCCATAACCCACCAATAGCTAACATGGATCTTTAATGTGTGTACTTGACTTTCTGCATGCGCATGCATATAAAGGGGGTTCAGGCATTAGGTCTACACATCTGTTGACCAGGGAGATCAGAAAAAAAAATCTCAACCCTTGAACCCCCAGACCTTCAGATTGAAAAGTCCAACGCTTTAACTCATTCTTCACCACAGCTACATGCCTGCTACAACTCCCCTGGACCAGCACTACATGAGACCACAACAGAAAAAACAAGAGAGGCAAGGCCTTCAAGACTCACTTGTGATACACTTTAAAAAAATCCAAGCTTTTTATGTATTGAGTATAATTTCAAAATGTAATGTTTTAGATGAGAGAGATCAGTTTAAAGCAAATTAACTCCCCTAGCATTAATTACAGAGTAATTTCCCTCTTTTACTATCTGCACCAAAACGTTTGCAAATAAATGAAACTTCCATGCTTAGCTAAAGAAGTTCCTGTTTGAACAAAAAATGATAATAATGACTGCTCTAGTTGTTGGGTCAGAATATCAGATCAAAGTGCTACGTTTAGAGAATACAAAAAAAATATATATATAACAGTAAATGCAGTTTGCATATAATTAGGCTTCATTCTTTATTTTTTTTGTGCCCATCCCAGAGGTGCAATATTGTTTTAAACAAGATGACTGGAAAGAACGGAATTTTTCCTATTTTTATGCCAAATTTGGTGTTAACTGACAAAGTAGTTGCAGAGAAAATGTCAATGTTAAAGTTTACCACACACACACACACACACACACACACACACAACCAAACACCGAGTTAAAACATAGACTCACTTTGTTTACACAAGTGAGTCAAAAAACCAGGGTGGACCACTGAATTCATGAAAATCGATGGAGAATTGTTGATTTTAACAAAGCTTCGTTTCCATGAATCCAGTATCTGTAAATGGTTGAATTTAGAATGCTAACTGTACCAAGCAAGAATCAACAAAATCAGAACAGAGTGTTAGTATGAAAACACTCGTACCTGGTCCACAGGGGATGTAATCACGGTACAAGTTAACTCATACCTGGAGTACTTCTACAGTTCTGCCCAACTTTTGGTGTACTGGGAAGGAAAACCTGACCCTGTATGGCAGAACTCCACCAGAAGCTCTGGGGACCACCTGCTGCACTGCAGAATACAGCGGACTTAGCACTGCAGACCAGATTAACCATCTGACAGCATGACCTGGGGAATGCAGAAGAAGAAGAAGAAGTACCTGGAGTAGAATGAGTTAACCACTCCGCTATTGTGCCCCAGTGGTGCTGTGCTGTGTCTTACCTCCTGGTTTGGTGGTGAAGCGGTGCGGATCACTCAGGGCCTCAGACAGGTACTCGGTGTAGTAGTTGCTGACAGCGACCTGCACCAGGTACTGTGTGAAGGGCTCCAGACCCTGCAGCTCCACCCCTGTGCTGTAGGCCTCCTGTGCACATCACTTTGTGTTGTACTGTGTTGGGTTGGGTTGGGCTGGGTTGAGTTGGGTTGGGTTATGCTGTGCTGTGCTGTGCTGGTTGTGTTGGGTCGGGTTGGGTTGGGTTGGGTTGGGTTGGATTGAGTTGGAGTGGGGTGGGGTGGGGTGGGTTCCATTGGGTTGGGCTGCATTGGATTGGGTTGGGATGCGTTGGGTTGTGTTGGGTTGGGTTGGGGTGGATTGGGTTGTATTGTATAGTACTGTGCTGTGCAATGCATTGTATTGTATTGTATTGTATTGTATTGTACTGTACTGTACTGTACTGAATATTGTACTGAATGATACATATTTGATACTGGCTGAAATTCCTTCCTCTTCTGGAAGAGAGTGGCAGAGTGATGAAGACATTTATCTGCCAATACAGTTTCAGTTTTCAGTTTCTCAAGAAGGCATCACCATGTTCGGACATATTCATATACACTAAACCACATCTGCTAGGCATTTGCCTGACCACCAGCAGAACCCAGGCCCGATTAATGAAGAATGATGGTGATGCACCCCCATGACCAAACCTGGTTTTGGGTCCAGAGATCAGTAATGTTACAATGACATACGGATAAGAGAAACAAACACACACACAACAACAACAACAACAACTGACCTTTTTCAGACAGTCATCAGGGCTGGAGCTGCAGTCGAGGAAGCCAGAGGTTTTGTCTACGTCCAGCCTCCTGAAGTAGACAGTGAACTTGTCCTGGGGGGCACTGATGCGCCCACACTGGCTGGGGCGCTGCACGGGTTGCAGGCGGAGCAGGACACTGGTGTTGCCCAGCTGGCTCGTCTCCACACTCCCCTTGTATGGCCCCGGGTCCAGGCATTCTGAGTCTGAGCAGCACCAAGAAATATCTCTCGTCACAGGGACAACCATCACTGAATGATTCAGTCTGAGCAGCACCAAGAAATATCTCTTGTCACAGGGACAACCATCACCCAATGAGTCAGTCTGAGCAGCACCAAGAAATATCTCTCGTCACAGGGACAACCATCACTGAATGAGTCAGTCTGAGCAGCACCAAGAAATATCTCTCGTCACAGGGACAACCATCACCCAGTGAGTCAGTCTGAGCAGCACCAAGAAGCGTCTTTATTCATCTATTTATTTATTCATCTATCTATCAAGACATCTTGCACAGCGCATATTCTTGTAGCTCTATGCACTTTACAACAGCACTAAAAAGCATTCACTCACACATCCCCCCCACAAAAACCTGTGCATGTGATTTGAAACATTGATAAGAGAGAACAATTAAAAAGAGATCATGTTGATGAGTTAATCAAATAAGGTATCTGATATAAAAAGATAAAATTGATGATTACAACAACAATGTAGACAACTTAAAGACGAACACATGCGCACATGCGCCCACCTCTCTCTCATCACAGACAGAACCATCACTGAATGATACTTATTTGATACTGGCTGAAATTCCTTCCTCTTCAGAAGCAAGGTGGTAGAGTGGCTAAGATATGTATCTGCCAATACAGTTTCAGTTATCAGTTTCTCATGGAGGCATCACCATGTTCAGACATATTCATATACACTACATCTGATGATTTTTGTTGTTGTTTTTTTGTTTTTTTTAAAGAGCAGCATATGCCTGATCTTTGCTTAAGCCCAATGTAATGATCAGGCTTGGAGAACTTGAAACTCAAACTTGAATGTTTTACTGAGGGTGAAAGCTTCAAGCCTTTTTTAACCTGTTCTCACAAAAAATAAAATAAAATGAATTAAATAAATGATAAATAAATAAAATGAAATATTGTCTAATATAAAAGGAATTAGAAAGTAAAAGAAAAAGAAGAATAAAATGAAGAAGTAAGAGGAGAAGGAAGAGAAAGAAAGAAAAGAAACAAAGAAAAGAAAAGAAAAAGATAAGAAACACAAAATCAAACAATACTAGTCACACAGCAGGAGAGAGACAGACAGAGACAAAGACAGAGAGAGAAACAGAGAGAGACAGACAGAGAGAGACACAGACAGAGACAGAGACACAGAGAGAGAGACAGGGAGAGACACAGAGAGAGACAGAGACAGACACAGAGAGAGACACAGAGAGAGACAGAGATACAAAGAGAGGGACACAGACAGAGAGAGAGACAGACAGACAGACAAAGAGAGAGAGAGGCATGTGTTCCAACTGACCAGGTAAGGGCTGCAGGTGTCTGCCGTAGGCCACAATGTCCTGCACCCCGGTTAGGTTCTGTTTCTGCACCTTGTCCCGTGTGATCTTGTTGATGCTGTACAGCTGGCCCTCGCTGCTGTTGTACCAGTACACTCGCAGGTGGTCCACCGCCAGCAGGCTGGGAGGCAGGCCTGTCAGGTACATGACGTTTGGTTTTAAACATTATTTTATTCTCAATGTCCTGGTTTCGAATCTCGGTAATGGCGCCTGGTGGGTAAAGGGTGGAGATTTTTCCCATCTCCCAGGTCAATATATGTGCAGACATGCATGTGCCTGAACCCCCTTTACGTGTATATGCAAGCAGAATATCAAATATGCATGTCAAAGATCCTGTAATCCATGTCAGCGTTCCGTGGGTTACGGGAACAAGAACACACCCAGCATGCACATCCCTGAAAATGGAGTATGGCTGCCTGCATGGCGAGGTAAAAACGGTCATACATGTAAAAGCCTACTTGTGTACATACCAGTGAACGTGGGAGTTGCAACCCAAGAACGCAGAAGAAGAAGCATTCTCAAAAGCAAGTGAAGGCACTGCGGACACAGAGAGCAGCAACAAGCCAAAGCTTATGGTGTACATGATGTTTCAGTTTCAGTTTCAGTTTCTCAAGGAGGCATCACTATGTATAGACAAATCCATATATGCTACACCACATCTGAGAAGCAGATGCCTGACCAGCAGCTTAACCCAATGTGCTCAGTCAGGCCTTGAGTGCATGCATGTATATTTGTCCACCTATGCCAGTGGATTTCTTCCAAAGAATTTTGCCAGAGGACAACTCTCTCGTTGCCATGGGTTCTTTTTCAGTGCACCAAGTGTGTGCTGCACACAGAATCTCGGTTTATCGTCTCATCTGAATGACTAGACACTCAGTTCGATTTTTCAAAACTTGGGAGAAAGGGTGAGAGCGGGATTCGAACCCAGACCCGCACAGACTTTGTATTGGCAACTGAGCGTCATGTTGATATCAATACTTACATAGCGCCTATTGTCAGTCAGAGACCAAAGTCTAAGTGCTTTCCAATCATGAAGTCGTTTACATACAAGCTGCCTACCTGGGTAGAGCTGATTGACAGCTGCCTTTGAGCACTCATCGTTCATTTCCTGTCTTTCACTCAGACTGTCAGTAAAACATTCAAACACACATATACACACACATTATTACGTTCAAGGACAAACACATCACCACTTTACCTCTTAAAACAAGCTGCCATCTTCAAACAGACCTATCTCTGAAATGAGCCAACAGTTTCTGCCCTATTGCTAACACTCTGTATTTACTACCATATCTTTATGTTTTATTTTATTTCTTTTTAAGTTTCCATTTACCTCTGTTCCCCCACCCCCTCACCCTCATCACCCTGCCCTGCCCCCACACACTCCTCTTGCCCTCAATAACTCTCCTATATCTTGAGAAAAAATCCTTCCCCACCCCAACACACTCCTCTTGCCCTCAATAACTCTCCTATATCTTGAGAAAAAATCCCGCCCCACCCAAACACACTCCTCTTGCCCTAGACAACTCTCCTATATCTTGAGAAAAAATCCTGCCCCACCCCAACACACTCCTCTTGCCCTCAATAACTCTCCTATATCTTGAGAAAAAATCCTGCTCCACCCCAACACACTCCTCTTGCCCTCAATAACTCTCCTATATCTTGAGAAAAAATCCTGCTCTGCCCCAACACACTCCTCTTGCCCTCAATAACTCTCCTATATCTTGAGAAAAAATCCTGCTCTGCCGCAACACACTCCTCTTGCCCTCAATAACTCTCCTATATCTTGAGAAAAAATCCTGCTCCACCCAAACACACTCCTCTTGCCCTCAATAACTCTCCTATATCTTGAGAAAAAATCCTGCTCTGCCCCAACACACTCCTCTTGCCCTCAATAACTCTCCTATATCTTGAGAAAAAGTTCTGCTCCACCCCAACACTCCTCTTGCCTTCAATAACTCTCCTATATCTTGAGAAAAAATCCCGCCCCACCCAAACACACTCCTCTTGCCCTCAATAACTCTCCTATATCTTGAGAAAAAATCCTTCCCCACCCCAACACACTCCTCTTGCCCTCAATAACTCTCCTATATCTTGAGAAAAAATCCCGCCCCACCCAAACACACTCCTCTTGCCCTCAATAACTCTCCTATATCTTGAGAAAAAATCCTGCTCTGCCCCAACACACTCCTCTTGCCCTCAATAACTCTCCTATATCTTGAGAAAAAGTTCTGCTCCACCCCAACACTCCTCTTGCCCTCAATAACTCTCCTATATCTTGAGAAAAAATCCTGCTCTGCCCCAACACACTCCTCTTGCCCTCAATAACTCTCCTATATCTTGAGAAAAAATCCTGCCCCACCCCAACACACTCCTCTTGCCCTCAATAACTCTCCTATATCTTGAGAAAAAATCCTGCTCTGCCCCAACACACTCCTCTTGCCCTCAATAACTCTCCTATATCTTGAGAAAAAATCCTGCTCCGCCCAAACACACTCCTCTTGCCCTCAATAACTCTCCTATATCTTGAGAAAAAGTTCTGCTCCACCCAAACACTCCTCTTGCCCTCAATAACTTTCCTGAATCTTGAGACAAAAAAAAAATTTAAAAAAAAAAAAAGACACCACTCACCATGGACTTCCCCCTGGGAAGGTTTGAAGATGACTGAGCAGTTACAGCCATTGATGTCAACGGTGAAGATGGTGTTGCTCCTGACATCCACAAATACCACCTCGTTCTGGCCATGCTTTGTGTAGTAGTCCATGGCGATCACTGGGGACACGTTCATCGAATCCATACATGGGCATACGGGATAGATAGCGCGTTTCTTGCGGAGCCCATCGCCGATGATGTGTTTACCGAGAATGGCTTTCTGTTCCGATGTTCCCATGGTGGCCGACATCAAGGAGCCTTGTCCAAAGCGGTCCACTTCTGTCCACAGCAGCATGCTGTGCAAAACCAAACCGGAGGATTCAACATTTGTATATGTAGGATTAGTGTTGTGTTGTGTTGTGTGTGCTTGGTGTGTGTGCTGTGTGTGAATAGAATAGAATACTTTTTATTGTCATAAAACCTTAAAGTTTATAAGACACAATGAAACATAAACATGAGCATATTAAGAAGAGAAACATTCGTGAACAAATTTCACCAGCCTTGGCTGTAATTCTGTTAGAAGAATCAATTCACTAGGCTTTGCATTTGGACGACATATATCGATTAGGAATCTGTGTCTGTAAGTATTGTACTTTACACAATTGTCTAAAAGGTGAATCTCATCTTCTAAACTGTTAAAGTATCACACAGTTTTTGTTTGATTTGTAAGTCATGGGCGCTGATTCGTAACATGGTCAGTGCTTTCCTGTGCTGTGTATTTGTTGTATTCTTTAAATACAGTTCAATTTTATAATTTGTCACAGCGTTCTTGTAAAATTCTAATTCAGATGAACTGTTAAGTTTCTGTTTCCAAAATTTTACATATTCATTTTCAAACTTCTTGGATATAGCACACTTTAATCTTTAAACACTAAAAGTGAACTGATTTTTCCAAACATGATCTAATCCAGTGCTAGTTAATACATTTCTTATGAAAAGTAGCCACTGAACATTTTTATTTGTTTGACGATACATGCATTTATATGTTGTGTATACAAGTGAATTTTGAGGAAGCTCTAATATGTGTATCCAATAGCCAATAACTTGACATATTGTGTGTGTGTGTGTGTGTGTGTGTGTGTGTGTGTGTGTGTGTGTGTGTCTGTGTGTGTGTGTGTGTGTGTCTGTGTGTGTCTGTGTGTGTGTGTGTGTGTGTGTGTGTGTGTGTGTCTGTGTGTGTGCTTATGCATGTGAATCAGTGTTCTTTGAGTGTCTGCTTGGATGTCTGTGCAGGGTTATGCATATAAGTTGCTTTAATTTTTAAGGCATGTTTTATGCATTGGTTTTTACACTGAACAGCCCAACTGAACATGTTTTACATGTTGATATATGCCTGCATGCCAATGCAAAAAACCCCACTCGCACACACACAAAAAGCATACACCTATGTAGTAGCAAACACATATGCATACCTATTTTGTACACTATGTTGTAGCATACAAACACACACACCTACGTTTTGCAGCATACGCACATACATACCTTCATTGCTGCATACACACATACACACCTATATTGAAACATGCACACACACACACCTACATTGTAACACACACATGCACATACACACACCAACGTTGCAACACACACACACACATACTAAACCCATATCGTATCCCCCCCCCCCCTTGCCCCCTGACCCCCCCCCCCCCCACCCCCCACAACCCCAATTCCTCCCTTCAGCATGCTACACGTCCCCCTGTACCTGGCGTAAGGGTCGGAGATGACAGAGCCGATGGTGTTCTGGCTGACGATGACACGGGTGTAGATGTCCTGGTCCATATGGTATCCCATGATGGTGCTGCTGGCTGAGGGCCCCTCGGTCCTCTCCACCACATACAGGGTGCGGCTGATCCAGTCCAGGTTCAAGTCCTTGCCCTGCCCGCTCATCTCCACCAGCTGAGCGACACAGAGCAAGATGGATGTGAAGAAGCTTGTACTTTGCTTATCTTGTCTTACACAGTCAGCAAGACTCAGTCACATTATCCTCAAAGACTGTATCTTGCTTTACCGTTACCCTTGTAAATAAGTTAACTCATAAATTTACTCATTTAGCTCTCAACACCACAACAAACCATCATGAGTTAAGAATCTGTCTTGTCCTACAGTCAGCAAGACTCTGTCATGTTATATGGGTGTTAAGAAACCTGTTCATTGCTTTTCTTGTCTTACAGTGTCTGTAAGGCTCAGTCATGTTATCCACGAGGGCTGGATGTGAAGATACCTAAACATTGCTTTTCTTGCTCTACAGTGTCAGCAAGACTCAGTCCTGTTAAACATGAGGGATGGATGTCAAAAAGCCTGAACATTGCTTATCTTGTCTTACACAGTCAGTAAGACTGTCATGTTATCCATGAGGGATGGATGAAGAGACTGTTCACTGCTTATCTTGTCTTACACAGTCAGTAAGACTCGGTTGTGTTGTCCATAAGGGCTGGATGGATGTCAAAAAGCCAGTATTTTTTTCTTTTCTTGTCTCACATAATCCAGGAAGGATGAATGTAAAGATACCTGTACAATGATTTTCTTGTCTTGCACAGTCAGTTAGGCTCAGTCATGTTGTTCATGACAGCTGGATGGATGGAAAGAAGCCTGTTGCTTATCTGTTACCCTCGTCAATGAAGGTTAAATACAGAACCACACCACACTCAGAATCAGTATGTGCAGGGCAATGAATTCCACACAATTCATGAGTGTTCTTGAAAATGGGCATAGCATACAATTGACTGGTTCTCAAGCATAGTTTGGATGTCAAAGGCTTATTATACACTGATCTAGATAACACATTTGTACCCTAAACTTAACAGACTCAGAGCGCAAAGTAGGACACAACTAAAAGAGAGGAAGGGGAAAATGCAGAGAGTGATAAGCGTTGATATAATATCACCTCTACCTCTCAAAAACACACACACACACACACACACACACACACACACACACACACACACACTCCTAAAAAAAGGGGAAAATGCAGAGAGTGATAAGCGCTGATACAATATCATCTCTACCTCTCCAATACACACACACACAAATTCACACACACACACACACACACACACACACACACACACACACACACACACACACACACACACACACACACACACACACACACACACACACACACTCCTAAAAAAAAAAAACAAACCCACAACTAACACAAACAAAACACCTGCTCATCTTGTTGTGACCGTACCTCCGTTTTCTGCTCTGAGTTCTGTGACACAAACAGAGCGTCATTCCTCTCAATCCAAAAGGTGCGGTTGTCCTGAGCCAGGTAAGCCAGGGCTGATGGAGACACCTGGTTGAGGAGGACGGTGGCCGAGGTGAGGTTGTTGTCAAACTCTGACACGTTCACACCAGCAGAGGTGGCGATGAGCAGCATGGGGACAGGGTTCACCGCTATACACAGTGCAACAAGCCAACACTTCTGTAGAATCATCATCATCATCATCATCATCATAGTAATAATGATAATAATAGTAGTAGTAGTAGTAGTAGTACAGGGTTCACCACTGTACACAGTGCAAACAATTTTGTAGATTCTTGATCATAATAATAATAATAATAGTACAGGGTTCACTGCTGTACACAGTGCAACATTCAACACATTCGTAGATTCTTTATCATAATAATAATAATAATAATAATAGTACAGGGTTCACCACTGTACACAGTGCAACAAGCCGACACTATTGTAGATTCTTGATAATAATAATAATAATAGTATTAATATTAATAACAATATTAGTGCAGGGTTCACCACTGTGCTTGGTACAAGAAGCAGACACTTTTGTAGATTCTTGATAATAATAATAATAATAATAATAATAATAATACAGTGTTCACCGTTGTGCTTAGTTCAAGAAGCCAACACTTTTGTAGATTCTTGATCATAATGATAATGATAATGATAATAATAATAATAATAATTCAAACAGTAACAGTAATGAATGGTGATTGTATAGCGTATTTCTCTAAGTTAATTTAGACACGATGCAATGGCAATCACCCATTCACACGCAGTCACGCCCCTAATATCTATATAAACAAAGTGATACTTATTTTTCAATCCGAAAAAATGCAATCAGAAGCAAATATATATATATATATATATATATATATATATATATATATATATATATATATATATATATATATATATATAAAGCAGATATTCAAATAAGTGCTGACTTAACTAAGATATTTTTAATGCATAAAACAGAGAGAGATAATACTAATTTAGATAATTTTTTTTTTAAATATAGAAACAGAGAAAGATAGATAAATTATGTTACAATGATGAAGACCAACATTTTTTAAAAAGTGACATATACAAACCAAAGGACAAGGATAAAGACAGGCCAAAATCCATGACAATTAAGACAGGCCAGAATCCATGACAATTAAGACAGGCCAAAATCCATGACAGTGAAGACAGGCCAGAATCCATGACAGTGAAGACAGGCCAGAATCCATGACAATAAAAACAGGCCAGAATCCATGACAGTGAAGACAGGCCAGAATCCATGACAATAAAAACAGGCCCGAATCCATGACAGTGAAGACAGGCCAAAATCCATGACAATAAAAACAGGCCAGAATCCATGACAATTAAGACAGGCCAAAATCCGTGACAATAAAGATGGGCCAAAATCCATGAGGCCAAAATCCATGACAATAAACTCAGGCCAAAATCCATGGCCGACAAGCATCAAATTCTGATGAAAAATCCACTCTAACTGAAAAGCAAATGAACTTGTAGGCAGAAAAGAAAGAGAAGAAAAACAATGGGTGGTGCTGCACTGTAGCAATGCCCTCTCCCTGGGGACAGCAGCACAGATTTCCCACAGAGAAATCTGTTGCGACAAAATAGTGATATAATACAACACAACACAGTGCACTTACCATCAGTGACAGCGGAGACAGTGGATGAAGGGGGGCCACAACCTGCCTCTGTGCAGGCCACAACCTGAACACACACACACACACACACACACACACACACACACACACACACACACACACATTCATGTGTATGTTTACACAACCACACACACACACACACACACACACACACACACACACACGCACAATGTACACATACTGACAAAAAAAACATGCAAGAGCATGGTGTGTGTGTGTGTGTGTGTGTGTGTGCATGTGTAAGTATGAGTCTAGATGGACATTAAAACATCTTTTAATTTAAAAATCTCTGTGTAAGGTATGTATCCTTGTGTGCATGCCTGCCTGCATGCGTGTATGTGCGTGGGCGTGTGCGTGTGCGTGTGCACGCATGTAAATGTGCATGTTTCTGTCTCTGTGTGGGTGTTCACAAACTTGATCTTGAACTTCAACTTATTCTTGTGGTGCTTGAGGCCTCGTTCAAGGGCCTGTTCACCATCAGGATTCAAATACTTCCTGCACGCGTGGTGGTTCACGTCCTTCTCTCCTACCTATTCTTGGCAAGCAGGACATAGAACTTTGCCCGCACTCACCTCAAAGGAGTAAGTCTGGGAGGTGGCGAGTGGCGTCAGAATGAAGTGCCGGGCAGTGCCAGACACCTGTATGGTTTCCTTGCGGCCTGCTTGATCTTTGCGCCAGTAGGTGATGAAGTGGTGGCTCAGAACTCCATTGGTCACGTGCGGCGTCGACCAACGAAAATCGGCTGCGCGAGAAATGTGGGCGGTGCTGGCGTTTTTGTGCTGTGTCACGTACACTCTTGGAGTCATCGGCTCTTGGGGAACTGTGGATGACAATGTTTCGATTTGCACTTAGATTCTGTTGCTGTTGTTTTTTGCTACTTTCTTGAAATATCATTTTTAGGTGGAATATACTTCACGTACTTGCTACTTTCTTTGTGTGAAATTTTTTTAGGAGGTATAGATTTTGAATACTTAGCATGACATTGATAGTAACTATCCTTAATGGGCTTTTTTTTTTTAAATGTTGTTGGCTGTTGATGACTTTCATTTTTGGGTAAATAAGGACACAGTGAACAAATCTTCTATGTCTAAATTCATGAACTTCTCTGTTGCTGTACGGACATTTCAAAAGCTGTTTATCTTACATTTTGGACATGGGTGAGGAAAACATTTTACTGATGACCAGAAGTGAAGGACTCAGTGAACATGGACGAAACAACATCCTGATTGACGACCAGAAGAAGTGAAGGATAGGTGACACATTGATAAATGACCAGACAAATCCATATATGCTACACCACATTTGCTTGGCAGATGCCTGACAGCAGCATAACCCAGCACACTAGTGAGGCCTTGAGTGCATGCACACATATTTGTGTACTTATCCGAGTGGATTTCTTCTTCAGAATTTTTCCAGAGGACAACACTTATGTTGCCATGGGTTCTTTTTCAGTGCACCAAGTGCGTGCTGCACACAGAACCTGTTTATCATCTCATCCAAATGACCAGACACTCAGAGAGGAAGTGTCTGGGTTTGTTCCAATGTACCTTTTATTTACCTGTGTGCTAGCTGAATCGATAGCATAAGCAGCATTGACTTGAAATTGTCCCTTGTACATGGAGAGAGTTACCACTCTTTACTGTTTATCATTGACCAGAACCTCAGTTAGATTTTCCAGTCAAACTCCGGAGAAAGTGTGAGACTAGGATTCAAACCCAGACCCTCACGGATACTGTATTGGCAGAGAAGCATCTTAACCACTGTGCCACATCCCTTCCCCAGGGTTACACACTGATCAACAAGCAGAAGGACTCACTGGACATGGGCGACCTGATGGAGAGGGTGGTGGCTTCAGCGTAGCCCCAGTAGGTGTAGGGCTGGAGGGACACCACCAGCAGAGTGTAGGGGGACCTCCCTCGGATGTTGAACCACGGCTGGGACGTGGTCTGGGGACAGCAGTGACCAGCACAACAATCAGCATGGACATGGAACACAACAACTGCAGTTCTATCTTCCCTGGCTTTTAATAAAAAACAATGGGTGGATAGATAGATAGATCTTAGATAGTTAGATAGATAGATAGATAGACAGATATATAGATGGATAGATAGATCTTAGATAGATAGATAGGTAGGTAGGCAGGTAGGTAGGTAGGTAGACAGACGGTCAGACAGACAGACAGACAGATAAAACATAAAAATATAATAGTAATAATAGTAATGATAATAATAATAATCATAATGTAGAACTTTTATATTTGTTCATACCAGACATCCTTTATCTACTCTGTCCATATGCTTGTATAGATAGACATCGCATCTCTGTACATTAACATACACACACAGGTATTCATCCATGTGAGCTTGGATATGCACAGATACATATTATACAACCATGTACATTAACACACATATGTTCCTTGCCAATCCCTCCGACACACAAAAAAACCTAGGACTCCTGTCAGCTTGCCTTATGAATCTTTTCCTTGCCAATCCCTCCGAAACACAAAAAAACCTAGGACTCCTGTCAGCTTGCCTTATGAATCTGTTTCTTGCCGATCTGCAGGAAGAGCTTGAAGAAGACGGTGCCATGGTTGACGTCAGGGTCCCTGTCCCAGGTGAGGTTGAAGTTGGACCAGTCGCCCACCGTGCGGATGTTGGTCTGGTTGATCTTCTGCGGGATCACCAGCACCTCCTCCTCCGATACGTCCTCTGTTGTTTTTTTTACACACACACACATGCATGAATGTGCATCCACACACACTCACACATGCATACACATACACACAAATACACATGCACATGTGCACACACACACATACACATACATTCAAATACATATATCCACACGTGCACACACACACACACACACACACACACAAAGCATGCATACACACACACACACACACACACACAAAGCATGCATATATACACACACACAAGCACACACCATCATACACACATTCTCCAACACACATACACACACATACCACAAAGTTACATACCATAAGGATTTTAACTGTTGTTTTTGTTCAAGTCAGAAAGCATATCATTCAGTTTCATTAGTACATTTACAGAAGTTATCTGCAAGTCATCTAATCTGCCTCCAAAATGACTCATCACATACGCAAAAGTTCAATAAAAGACTAAGGGATTCTTCTTCTTCTTCTTCTTCTTCTGTGTTCGTGGGCTGCAACTCCCATGTTCACTTGTATGCACACGAGTGGGCTTTTACGTGTATGACCGTTTTTACCCCGCCATGTAGGCAGCCGTACTCCGTTTTCGGGGGTGTGCATGCTGGGTATGTTCTTGTTTCCATAACCCACCGAACGCTGACATGGATTACAGGATCTTTAACGTGCATATTTGATCTTCTGCTTGCATATACACACGAAGGGGGTTTAGGCACTAGCAGGTCTGCACATATGTTGACCTGGGAGATCGTAAAAATCTCCACCCTTCACCCACCAGGCGCCGTCACCGTGATTCGAACCCGGGACCTTCAGATTGAAAGTCCAACGTTTTAACCACTCGGCTATTGTGCCCGTCGACTAAGGGATGACTAGTCAATCTCTGCAGCCCCAGCTCTCATTGCTATCATTCATATCATACACTTCTTAATCACAACTTCAAACCACAAAAAAGCAACAAAAAACAACCAAAAACAAAACAAAAAAAGAAGATCATAACATACAACAATACCATACTGTTGATTTTTAATTTGTTACCCTTTTTATTTTGAATTAGCATATGTGTTTCAAATCTATCCTTTTGAAATATATTATGATAATCAAGCTGTCTTGTATTTTGCACACATTGGTGTTAACAAAAAAAACAGTAATTGACTTTTCTCGTCAGGAAAGTTATCAGCAAATGTGTTATTAAAACTGTATCTTTTAGACAGACAGATCTTCTTCTGCGTTCGTGGGCTTCAACTCCCACGTTCACTCGTATATACTCGAGTGGGATTTTACGTGTATGACCGTTTTTACCCCACCATGTAGGCAGCCATACTCCGTTTTCAGGGGTGTGCATGCTGGGTATGTTCTTGTTTCCATAACCCACCGAACGCTGACATGGATTACAGGATCTTTAACGTGCGTATTTGATCTTATGCTTCTGCATACACACGAAGGGGGTTGAGGCACTGGCAGGTCTGCACATATGTTGACCTGGGAGATCGTAAAAATCTCCACCCTTTACCCACCAGGCACCGTCACCGTGTTTCGAACCCAAAGACCCTCAGATTGAAAGTCCAACGCTTTAACCATTCAGCTATGGCGCTGGTCAGACAGACAGATAATAAAGTACCTGTATTTTGTACACACTGGCATCATATTGAAAAAAAAAAAACAAAGAAGAAAAAAAGACTGATTTCTCTGACCTGGAAAGTGCTGCATGGAGGGGTGGGCGACGGCAAAGCTGGTGACGTTGTTGTAGGTGGGGGCCACCACTGACGTGTAGTTACACTCCATGTCCCCCACCACCAGGGCGTTGACGCTGTCCACCCAGAACAGCCGGTGGGAATAGTACTGCAGGCCAGACGTCCTGCACAGCACACAGGCAATTGTATTGTATTGTATTGTATCGTATTGTATTGTAGTGTAGTGTAGTGTATTGCATTGCATTGCAGTGCAGTGCAGTGCAGAACAGTGTAGTGTAGTGTAGTGTAGTGTAGTGTAGTGTAGTGTAGTGTAGAGTAGAGTAGAGTAGAGTAGAGTAGTGTAGTGTAGTGCATTGCACTACATTGCAGTGGAGTGTAGTGTAGTGTAGTGTAGTGTAGTGTAGTGTAGTGTAATGTAGTGTAGTGTAGTGTAGTGTACCGTATTGTACTGTACTGTATTGTATTGTATTGTATTGTACTGTACTGTATTGTACTGTATTGTATTACTCTTTTGTCACAACCAAGGAAGGTGGCAGAATGGTTAAGATGCTCAGCTGCCAACACAGAGAGTCCGTGAGGGTGTGGGTTCGGATCCTGCTCTCACCCTTTATCCCAAGTTTGACTGGAAAATCAAACCGAGCATCTAGTCTTTCAGATGGGATGATAAACCGAGGTCCTGAGTGCAACACGCACTTGGTGCACTGAGAAAAAGCCCATGGCAACAAGAGTGTTGTCCTCAGGCAAAATTATATATAAAATACAAAAAATCAACTCTGATAGGTACACAAATATATAAGCATGCACTCAAGGCCTGACAAGCGTGCTGGGTTATGCTGCTGTCAGGCATCTGCCTAGCAGATGTGCTGTAGTGTATATGGATTTGTCCAAACGCAGTGACACCTCCTTGAGAAACTAAAACTAAAACTGAAACTGAAACTGTCACAACAGATTTCTCTGTGTGAAATTCGGGCTGCTCTGCCCAGGGAGAGCGCTTCCCTACATTGACAGCGCCACCCATTTTTTGTTGTTTTTTTCTGCCTGCAATTTTACTAGTTTTCCTATCAAAGTGGATTTTCCTACATTAGTTTTTCTTGACTTCTCTCAGATGATTCAGCAAACTGCAAACTCTGGTTTTGTTCGATTATTGTTGTAGTGAGTCTTTGTGTATGTGCATACATGTTTTCCTGTGTGTGTGTGTGTGTGTGTGTGCATGTGTGAATGCATATGTGCGTGCATATGTGCGCACCCATGTGTGCATGTGTGCGTGTGTATATGTGTGCATGCATGTACGAGTTTTTGTACGGGCATACACATGCATACACTTAATCATACGCACGCGTCACATACATGTGTGTATAAACAGGCAT
Source organism: Babylonia areolata (assembly GCF_041734735.1). Lineage (NCBI taxonomy): Eukaryota > Metazoa > Mollusca > Gastropoda > Neogastropoda > Buccinidae > Babylonia > Babylonia areolata. The sequence goes on along the minus strand of NC_134898.1, from coordinate 38,932,234 downwards.
CAGCAAAAACAAGCATGCCCCCCACTCACTGCGAGATGCTGTGGAAGCTGGCGGCCAGCCGCACTGTCTGCTTGATCTCCAGGGCGCTCTTCCCATCCTGCCCAATCAGGCTGGCCATCCAC
>NC_134898.1:38904612-38927112 GCF_041734735.1 Babylonia areolata | reverse complement strand
ACACAGCAGACACTCACCGGGCGTGGGCTGGGCCTTAGGGTGGTAGAGTTCGAAGCCACTGAAGGGGGGATCAAACAGAAGCAGTGTGTTGTGGCGGTACTGGCTGAAACCAATGTCGTACTCCTCCCGCCAGGCGGTAAAACCGTCCGTCCAGTAGAACACCTGGTCGGTTAAAACAGTGTTTTTAACTGGAACGCGTCACAATGCATCACATTTATAAACGGTGTTTTTTAATGGAACACGTCAACAATACATCACACTTATAAACAGTGTTTTTAATTGGAACATGTCAATACATCACATGTCATAATACATCACACTTATAAACAGTGTTTTTAATTGGAACACATCACAATACATCACACTTATAAACAGTATTTTTTATTGAACCAGGAACACATCACAATTAATACATCACACTTACAGATACTAAACAGGACAACAAGAAAATCTTGAACAAAGGAAATGGAATGTTGGCCCAGTGGTAAAGCCGCTGCCCAGGAAGTGAGGGAAACAGAGCGCACTGGTTCCAATCCCACACTCAACAGCATGTTCTCACCCTCCGTTAGACCTTGAGTGGTGGTCTGGATGCTAGTCATTCAGTTGACCAATATCCCATGTGGAGCATGCATGCACATGTTAAAGAACCCATAGCAATAAAAGAGCTGTCCCTTGAAAAATTAATGTTAAAAAAAATCCACTTTGATAGGAAAATGAATACGCTTGCAAGCAAGAAAAAAAACACACACACACACAAACAAAACATTGTAGCGATACGCTCTCACAGAGAAATCTCTTGTTGTTACAAAAAAAAAGTGATACGATGTATGTACATCCTAAGTATGTGGCTTAATTCACACCTGGTTGGCGTAGGTCATGCTGGTGATTCCCCTGTAGGCTCGCTTCACCACCTTCTGCCGGAAGTCCTTGATGTCCGAGCCGTCCAGAAAACAGGCCATGATGGTGTCCTGGGTGCTGTAATAATATCAATAATAATTTTATTATTATCAATTCATTTCTACTGCAACATTCATTACAAACAAACAAAAAAACCCACCATAATGCTCAAAGCACATCACATGTGTAAAATATAACAAAAAGAAAGAGTTTATATTAAAATCATCATCGCAAGTATACAACAACAACAACAACAACAACAAAAAAAAAAAAAAAAAAAAAAAAAAAAAAAAAAAAAATATATATATATATATATATATATATATATATATATATATATATATATATATGTAATAGCTGTACCATGCATACAATATTCAGTCACCTCAACCACATCATGAACATCTATATATATAATCCAAGTAATCCTAATACCAAGCAACCATGAATGCTCAGTCAGATGAAAGCATGCAAACACATGCACACACACACGCGCACACACACACACACACACAAACACCTACACTCACCACCACCACCACCACCCACACACACAAAACATACAAAACACATGCGTTCATGCACGCACACACACACACGCACACACACACACTATAAATATAAATACAGAAAAATGACATTTGAAAATGTTTTTAAAGGGAGATAAGAATAAGAAACCACACAAACACAAATATCTGTACAACATCTTAGACACAAACAAAATCACTGTCTATCAACTGCATAAAACAGAAATTTGGACACTGAGAGTAAGGAGAGGGTTAAGTTATTATGCTGGAATAGACAGGTTTATAGAGCACTGTTTTAAAGGCAGGGGCAGTTTCTATATTGTGGTGTATATTATGAGGGATAGAATTCTATTTTAAAGCATTCTTCTTCTTTATTTCTTCGTTCATGGGCTGTTCACTCATATGTACACAAGTGGGCTTTTATGTGTATGACCATTTTTACCCCACCATGTAAGCAGCCATACTCTATTTCCGGGACTGTGCATGCTGGGTATGTCCTTGTTTCCATAACCCACCAAACGCTCATATGGATTGCAGGATCTTTAACATGCATATTTGATCTTCTGCTTGTGTATACACACGAAGGGGGTTCAGGCACAAGCAGGTCTGCACATATGTTGACCTGGATGATCAGAAAAATCTCAACCCTTTACCCACCAGACACTGTTACCGAGATTCAAACCTGGGACCCTCAGAATGAAAGTCCAATGCTTTAAACACTCAGGTACTACGTCAGGTAAAGTCCTATTTTAGCATTCTAAATTCAGGAACATATTTTTACCAGCAATTTTTTTGCGCATGTATGAAACGATATCACCATTTTAGTAGATGTTGTAACTCATTTTCAGTGGATTTAGACACTTTATTTTGTACGTTATTTTACTTAGTTTTGATGTGGATTCAGTCACTAAACTAACATGCCACCATCTTGCTTTTTTTTCCAGTTTTGATTTCCACAGACCATGAAAATGTAACCAATGGGTGCATTCACAAACCATGAAAATGTAACCAATGGGTGCATTCACAAACCATGAAAATGTAACCAATGGGTGCTTTCACAAACCATGAAAATGTAACCAATGGGTGCATTCACAAACCATGAAAATGTAACCAATGGGTGCATTCACAAACCATGAAATGTAACCAATGGGTGCATTCACAAACCATGAAGATGTAACCAATGGGTGCATTCACAAACCATGAAAATTAACCAATGGGTGCATTCACTGACCATGAAAATGTAACCAATGGGTGCATTCACAAACCATGAAATGTAACCAATGGGTGCATTCACAAACCATGAAATGTAACCAATGGGTGCATTCACAAACCATGAAGATGTAACCAATGGGCGTATTCACAAACCATGAAATGTAACCAATGGGTGCATTCACAAACCATGAAAATGTAACCAATGGGTGCATTCACAAACCATGAAATGTAACCAATGGGTGCGTTCACAAACCATGAAGATGTAACCAATGGGTGCATTCACAAACCATGAAAATGTAACCAATGACTGCATTCACAAACCATGAAAATGTAACCAATGGGTGCATCCATCCCTGAACTCACCTGTTGGGGAAGTAGAGCTGCACGTTGTCAAAGTCCACAGCAAAGGCCGACAGGTCGTCCATGGTGACAATCTGCTGGGGTCGCGGGGTCGCCGTGGGTCGGATGGTGTCAAGGTCGATGCGGTACAGGCCCTTGTCGGTGCCGTTCAGAGCATAGTACAGGTAGCTGCAGCGACAGAAACGATGATGGTGATGAACTGATTTAAGTCTGAATTGCATGGCTGGTGTGACAAAAACGAAAATAAATAAATTGAAGTTTGCTGACAGTGTAGTAAAGATTGCTGGAATCACACCACACTCATATACCCACCCACCCACTCACACACCCACACACACACACACACACACACACACCTGGCCTTCACTGTCAAGGTCCAATAACCCAGAAAAAAGTGGAAGTGTGTGATGAATGACAAACTATCCTACACCGCTGATATTATGGGTGAGACACAGATCCCAGGATCTTTTTTTTTCCCCCTTTCTTTTTCTCTGTTTTTCATGTTATATACATTATTAAATACATAACACATTTTAACTTTTTTTTCATTAAAACTGGATAAAGTGTGTATCAAAAGTGAGTCTTGAAGGCCTTGCCTCTCTTGTTTCTTTTCTTTTTAACAAATTGCACATGTTGTACTGTATGACCCCTCTCCCCACCCACATTCCCCCTCATCCTCCCACCCACCCCAAACAAAGTAATTAAAAAAAAATGTTCCCTGCTCTTCACTTTTTTTCTTCTTTTTGTTTCCCTGTGACTTGCAGAGGGCACTGTCATATCTTCAACCGTACTGATACATACCACACAAAGTACAGTCACTGAACACAGTCTGTGTCTTTAACTATAATTATGACAAAACAAAGCAACATTACAATCCATTGACGGCCCTGCTGATCGACTCTAGGCAATCTCCACTCTAGGAACTGTGGGGTACCTAGTTACAACACATGATATCTTGTTGTACGGAAACGTGGAGTGATGGCCTAGAGGTAATGCGTCTGCCTAGGAAGCGAGAGAATTTGAGCGCGCTGGTTCGAATCACGGCTCAGCCGCCGATATTTTCTCCCCCTCCGCTAGACCTTGAGTGGTGGTCTGGACGCTAGTCATTCGGATGAGACGATAAACCGAGGTCCCGTGTGCAGCATGCACTTAGTGCACGTAAAAGAACCCACAGCAACAAAGGGGTTGTTCCTGGCAAAATTCTGTAGGAAAATCCACTTCGATAGGAAAAACAAATAAAAGTGCATGCAGGAAAAAATACAAAAAAATGGGTGGCGCTGTAGTATAGCGACGCGCTCTCCCTGGGGAGAGCAGCCCGAATTTCACACAGAGAAATCTGTTGTGATAAAAAAGAAATACAAATACAAATACAAATACAAAACGTCTGTTGCTGCAGACACAACAGTCACTGACCCATTGACCGGGTCCACCTTGACGTCAGTGGGAGTGCTGTCCAGGTTGCCCACTGCCACAAAGCACCTGTCCACCTCCAGAGGACAGCTGTACAGCTGAAACACACAACACGAACCAATGGTGATAAAAAGAAGTACAGGTACACTGATAAAAAGAAGTACAGGTACAATCACCTGTCCACCTCCAAGGGACAGCTGTACAGCTGAGACGCACAACACGAACCAATGGTGATAAAAAGAAGTACAGGTACACTGATAAAAAGAAGTACAGGTACAATCACCTGTCCACCTCCAGAGGACAGCTGTACAGCTGAAACACACAACACGAACCAATGGTGATAAAAAGAAGTACAGGTACACTGATAAAAAGAAGTACAGGTACAATCACCTGTCCACCTCCAGGAGACAACTGAACAGCTGAAACACACAACACGAACCAATGGTGATAAAAAGAAGTACAGGTACACTGATAAAAAGAAGTACAGGTACAATCACCTGTCTACCTCCAGGAGACAACTGAACAGCTGAAACACACAACACGAACCAATGGTGATAAAAAGAAGTACAGGTACACTGATAAATAGAAGTACAGGTACACTTATAAAAAGAAGTACAGGTACAATCACCTGCCTAATTCCAGGAGACAACTGCACAGGTGAAACACACAACATGAACCAATGGTGATAAAAAGAAGTACAGGTACACTGATAAAAAGAAGTACAGGTACAATCATCTCTCTACCTCCAGAGGACAGCTGTACAGCTGAGACACACAACACAAACCAATGGTGATAAAAAGAAGTACAGGTACACTGATAAAAAGAAGTACAGGTACAACCCATACGTGCGTGTGTGCATGTGTGCGTGCACATATGGAGGTATGTGGGAATGTGGGCTCAAACATTCATGCCTGTGTGCATGCTATGCCTACCGTATTTTCTTTTGTGTCTTCAACTGCAGTCTGAGTCAGACAGACAGACAGACTACACACACACACACACACACACACACACACACACACACACATATCATCATCATCATCATCATTCACTTCTACCCACATCTGACCAATACCCACAACCACTCCAGTCCATAACCTGGCCACTCCCCCCCCCCCCCCACCCCCCAATCACCCTCATCAATTAACCCTTTAAGTGACACTTCACCCTGTGGACCATGGTACTCTGACCCCAACCTGCAAACAACTTGACCTTTCCAAGAGCCAGGAGCTAATAGATTGTTATTAATGTCCACTTATCCACTCCACGCCCCCTCCATGCCCACCCCACTCCCCATATCCACCCTGTTGCTGCACTGGCGTCTAACCACTCATCCACTTCATCCAGCATACTGTGTATGTATGTATGTATGTATGTTTATATATATATATATATATATATATAGAGAGAGAGAGAGAGAGAGAGAGAGAGAGATCTATATAAAACATTATCATTATTGTTTTTGTTTATCATTATCATATTCTTACATATATATATATATATATATATATATATAGAGAGAGAGAGAGAGAGAGAGAGAGAGAGAGAGAGAGAGTTTCCTATGCACATTGAACTCGGCATGCCATTTGCATGCACTGTCTTGACATATTTCCTCATGTTTGCTCACGGAGTTGGACCATCTTCACCACCACCATCATCATCACCACCATCGTCACCGTCAATCATTACCCTGTTGAGGCATCATCACCATCATCACCATCATAATCACCAGCATCATCATCACTACCATCATCAGCATCATCATCACCATCATCATCATAATCACCAGCAGCAGCAGCAGCACCATCATCACCACTATCATCACCATCATCAGCATCATCATCACCACCATCATCAGCATCATCATCACCATCATCAGCATCATCATCACCACCATCATCAGCATCATCATCACCATCGTAATCACCATCATCACCATCATCATCATCACCACCATCAATCATTACCCTGTTGAAGCATCATCACCATTGTCATCATCACCATCATCAACAGCAACATCAGCATCATCATCATCAATCATTACCCTGTTGAGGCATCATCACCATCATCACCATCAGCATCAGCATCATCATCATCAATCATTACCCTGTTGAGGCATCATCACCATCGTCATCATCACCACCATCACAATCACCATCATCACCATCAACATCATCATCACCATCGATCATTACCCTGTTGAGGCATCATCACCACCATCACAATCACCATCATCACCATCAACATCATCATCACCATCAATCATTACCCTGTTGAGGCATCATCACCACCACCACCATCACAATCACCATCATCACCATCAACATCATCATCACCATCGATCATTACCCTGTTGAGGCTGGCGACGTAGACGCGGTCGGCCAGCCAGTCCACGGAGATGGCAGTGGGCTGCATCAGGCTGGGGTACAGGTTGCTGTGGACAACACTCCCCTGGCTGCTTCTGCTGCCACTACTGCTGCTGCTGCTGCTGCTGCTGCTGCTGCTGCTACTGCTGCTGGCTCTGCCGCGGCCATGGCTGCTGGTCTTGCTGCTGTCGGCGTCCTCCGTGGAGATGTTCAGAGACACCACCTTCCCCTCACCCGTGCTCAGCAGCAGCAGCTTTCGGCGGATGTGCACTCCCACCCCTGTGAGGGGGAAATGAGGAAAGGGAGAGGGTGGGATGGATGGATGGATGAATGGATGAAGGAATGGGGGACGAGGGGGTTTGAGTGGGGATGGGGGGTGTGGTGAGTTTTATGATTATTATTTTATGTTACTGTGTCAGTTACATGGTGTGTTTAAGGAGGTGAGTGTTTACACATATTTTGTTGTTGTTGTTGTTGTTGATGATGTTGTGTGTGAGGGTAAAAGTGTATGTGTGTGTGTGTGTGTGTGTGTGTGTGTGTGTGTGTGTGTGTGTGTGTGTTTCAGAGAAAGAGAGGGAGGGAGGGGCAGAATGTACAAGTCTTTTTTGTGGGTTTTTTTTTTTTTTTTTTTTTTTTTTGCACATGAGCGTGTGTATATGCATGTGTGTGTGAGGCTCTTATGTACATGCAAATGTGAATTTTTTCCTTCATCCATCTCTCTCTCTCTCTCTCTCTCTCTCTCTCTCTCTCATTTGTTTCAAAGCAACATCAATCTGTCCATCTCTGTACCTGTACAGAAGATTTCAATTTCACATGCACACGTATAAATATAACAATGCAAAAACCTGTCATTAGTGAAACAATTCAAGTAAATCTGACAAACAAGAAAATACAAACACACTTATGATGTTCAAATCAACATCTTCAATATCCTCCTAGCTAAATCTTTTAGCGTCCCAAAATAAATACATTGATTAAGAATGGCTTACACATGCAAACTAAATTCAGCCTGGACTCTTAACAGCCTCTCTCTAAGTGTGTGTACATTGTGCATGGTGATACTTCCTGGAACTTCCACTAGCTATTGATAGCATACTGTTGTCGAGAAACACTAGAGGTAACTTCCTCCTTCTGCTTAGCTGCTTGTCTTGATTGGGTGTTTAAAGGAGCGTTGGCTAGCTGGGTCTGGTGGCTGGTGGTCTCTTGCTTGCTTCCTAGCTGATTGCTGAGTAGCCTGACTAACTGGGCTGCTGTTGTGAGTTGACAGTAATGGAATGAAGAGAGCAATGCCAATATCCACATTTCTTCCCCTGTGTTTCTTTCCATTCAGTTTCGTTCCGAAGATGGGAAAATTGTAAATTTGTTTGAATAACATTGTAATGTATACTCTACATTTCTTCCGCTATCAAGAGACATAAAGAAAGCCAGTCAAAGAGTGGAGGGGAAGGAATGTAGAGGATATACTACAATGTTATTCACCATTTTACAACTTTTCCCATCTTTTAAATGGAAAACGTGCAGGGGAAGAAATGTGGACATTGCCAGAGCAACAAAAGGAGGGTGGGGAGAAGGAGGAGGAACTTGCCCACTCAATGGTATATAGACAAGCAAACATTCATGTCTAACAGCATAGTTACGACACTCTTAAAAACATCCTCTTTTTTTCTTTTTAAATGAACTTGTCCACAATGGACATGTAGATCTGTGATCTGTAATCCTCCTAGAAAATGACACAAACTAAATCAGTACAATAACTACAAAAGATTGATCTTACGACAGGTACGATTGTAGAATAAATGAAGAAAAGAAAAGAATGAAATATAGATAACCAAACACAACAATAACAAAGAGATACTTTGAGAAAAGAAAAAAAACACCAACAACCTTGCACAAGGAAAAAAAACAAAAAACTTGTTTCCTTGAATCTTCTTTCTCTGCTTCTGCATAACATATCAGAAAACTGAATATCAGAACTCTTTAAAAGGCCATGAACGACTTCTTCTACTTCTTCCTCTTCTACTTCACATCAGATCACTGCCCACTTGTATTCTACAATTTCCATTTGCATTACATGTTTTCACATTTATATAATGAATATATCTGCATGAAAGCGTGTTTCATGCAAAATTGTGTTCCTGGTTGTGCATTTGCATATTTTCTTACTGGACTGGTAATCATGACTATGTGTGTGTGTGTGTGTGTGTGTGTGTGTGTGTGTGTGTGTGTGTGTGTGTGTGTGTGTGTGTGTGTGTGTGTGTGTGTGTGTGGTTGTTGTTGTTGTTTTTTACATGAACAGAAACAAAGCTTCTCAAAAAAATGAGAAGACACCCGTATTTATTGCAACAACATTAAATGAATCCCAGGGTCTTATTGGCAAACACATCATTCTCCATGGTTTGGGCATGAAATGTGTACCTTCACATTCAAGATAATTAGCTCCCCTTATCTGTTGCAAGTCATCCATGTTCTGGCATTCTGATGAAAACCCACATGAAGGGGCAAAGGTCAAGTAGCTGGGAGGACGAGAGGAGGAGGAGGGAGAGGAGGGAGAGGATGATTGGGTGACTTATTCATTTACGGGTCACTGCGGAGGGAGAAGTGAGAGAAAGAGTGAGTGAAAGACAGAAAGACAGACAGACAGACAAAGAGACAGACAGATTCAGAGAATTTCATGAATTAAAATTATCATAGTACACAATTTTACAAGTTGGGGGGACAAAAAATGGAGAATACCCCACATACAAAAGAGGAAAGTGTAACTGTGCAAACATCAAGGGAAAATGGGGGGAGATAAATAATCTTCAAATCTGCTGTTTTCAATCACCATTTTCAATATTCTACACAATATACAATTTTCAATCTGCCAAATATAACCAAAAAACATTGATACTGAACAACAAGCTCTAAAACAAAGCATAATAATCATACAAACTAACATTCCATAATAACAGATAACAATAAATGACACACAAACAGGATTCTATTTTTCCTGGTGTTTGAAAGATAAACATGTAACAAAATCTACTGAAATATCTCAAGCACAACAATAAATAAAATTACACAACACTGTTTTAAAAAGCTGTGCAAGTGTCTGAGGTTGTTTCCATTTTTTCATACATTTTGTTTTCTTTTCTTCTGCAATTCTTTTTTGTTACTGTTCAATCACTTTTACATCAGATTGTTTTTATTTCCTATATTTCCTTTTGTATCATCTTATTTTAATAAACCTCGCAAAGATATTGATATTTCAAATACAGCTTTACAGGTAAGAATGACCAGTCTGACAAAGGGAAATCATACTTTATAGAAGGGAACAAAAGTATTTTCCAGTGACCATCGAGAGATTTATCCTCTGTTCACCTTCACAATTAATCATCAAATAAAATACTATTTCATACTTACTCTCTTGAGCAGCATTGTATTATGAGGAATCAATTCAATTTCAATGTTTTGTTTAATGACATGTATCATCTAAACTCTGGGACTACTACAATTAAAACAATCTCTATAAAGGAATTAAATGAGACGGTTATCAAAAACCCAAGTTAGGTTGCAATGAAATGGAAACTACGGACATTAAAATTTGTTACCTGATGTGTGATGACAAGGATGATGTGTTTTTTTCAACAGACTTCAAGGAACACACAGATATCATGCATCCAGAAAACTGCTGTGAACTGGTCCACATCTCAGCCCAGTTCACTTGTTAACATGTATCATTCAACTGAGAGAACCGAGGAGTTAACGAAAAATCAAAAATCATCACCAAGTCAATGTCAACAAGCCCAAACTCAGCACAGCAAATTCAACACGCATTCCAAAAAAGAAATAAACACCATTGCTTCAACTTTGCAGACTCATCATTAAATGCGTTAACTTTTTTTTCCACACACACACACGCACACACACACACACACACAGAGACATTTATGCACGCACTAAAAAAGCACAAGACGTTTCAATGAAGCCAGACTAACAATCACAACATAAAAGCTTGGAGGAAAAAAAAGAATGGTGAAGTTCAGTATTTTTAATCACAAAATCCACAAAATCTGTCAACAACATAGAGGTTCACAATGTTCATCGTTCCTTCTGTTTACCTTCGATTGACCCGTTTACACTTTCATATAAGATTTCAGCTGGCAGGAGAGACAGAAAGAAAAGGCAGTTGTCAGCAAAAGATTGAAATCAGAATATACAAAATATGATATAGCACGATGAACTGAAAACAGTGAAATGTCAGATTTCGTATGAATGGAAGGGAAAACATCACATAAGGTATTTATCAGTTAGACATCAACAGCATAAACACACACACACACACACACACACACACACACACACACAGTGCGAGAGTCTAGAGTTTTCCTCTGTATATCCAGGAGAACAATGATAACTTGATAACATCAGTGAATCCTAGATGTTTACCTTTCCATTGTTTGCAGCATGGATACCAAACGCACTTTCATTTACAAATATTATAAACAGATACGTACAAGTGCGCAGACACACAGACACACACAGAGATGGTGCGGTGGATATAACTGACATTCACCATATTCCTTACCTAGTGCATTCAGGCATGCGCCAACATTCACATGCGCACGTTTGCACACACAGAGACACACAGACACACACACACACACACATTCCAATACGGATATAATGAAAAAAGTAATGGCAGAGTGACTGTGTGAACTAAACAAAATAAAAAGTTACAATTTGAGATTGACCTTTTTCTTTTTCTTTTTAGATATGTGAATCATATTTATTTTAAGAGGAAAGAAAGTTTTACTACAGCCAGAACAATGCTGTGGTTTACTAAAATCATTATGTATCTCAAGTTTGGGCTGATCCATTTCTGAACAAACCAACTTTGTTCTAGTTGACAGAAATCAGAAAGCAATCCTCATGGTAACAGATTTTTTTTCTGCTTGAAATTGCCAACACTGTAAAAGATACAGTTTCCAAAATCATTCAGCTCCATTTTCCAAGACTGAAACCAAGAACTTTATAACTCGAGATAGCTCTGATCCTTTTCTATCGACTGTCACCAACATCTCCAAATCTGAAACCACCAGTCTGGCTCTCAGCTATCAAATTAGTCAGGGCTGTCTGTAAGGGCTTGTTCCTTTACACACACCACAGTAAAAGCAAAGATTAGACTATGACGATGTTTAACAACGTCCATTAGTCTAGAGCTGGATGAAGTAAGCCCACACACAGGCCCTTTTTCCTGTGAGACCAGTTCAGATTCTGCTTACGCACATGAGCTGAAAGCTCACGTGGTTCATGTTTTAGCAGCCTCACCAGTGACAACCATCTTCTGACACCAGGGCTTTCATGCAGAAGCTTTCCTTTTATTTCTATTTCCTTTTTGTTGTTGATGTTGTTGCGAATCCTCCAACCTCCCATCTTTTCCATGTAGAAGCTTTCATTCGCCCACCAACATGGTGTGTGCTCACATGGAAATGATTTTTTCTGGAGCGGCCAGATGTGTGTGCAAGTGGGTCCATCATAAGGACAGAGGACATCAGTAAGGTTTGTTTTTTTTTATAACTTTTTCTTCTTCCTTTCTCCTGAAACTGTCTCCCCCCCTCCCCCACCCCACCCCTCCCTTTTGCAATAATATAAGAAGTTGTGCTGGTGTCATTTCCATATGGTTTCACTTTGAGTGATAATATAACAAGTTGTGCTGGTGTCATTTCCATATGGTTTCACTTTAAGTGATAATATAACAAGTTGTGCTGGTGTCATTTCCATATGGTTTCACTTTGAGTGATAATATAACAAGTTGTGCTGGTGTCATTTCCATATGGTTTCACTTTTAGTGATTATGTAACAAGTTGTGCTGGTGTCATTTCCATATGGTTTCACTTGTAGTGATTATGTAACAAGTTGTGCTGGTGTCATTTCCATATGGTTTCACTTTTAGTGATATGTATAACAAGTTGTGCTGGTGTCATTTCCATATGGTTTCACTTTTAGTGATTATGTAACAAGTCGTGCTGGTGTCATTTCCATATGGTTTCACTTTGAGTGATAATATAACAAGTTGTGCTGGTGTCATTTCCATATGGTTTCACTTTGAGTGATATTATAACAAGTTGTGCTGGTGTCATTTCCATATGGTTTCACTTTTAGAGATAACAGAAAAAGCTGTGCGGACTTTCCAACAAATGAGTGATCATCTACGAGAGCATGGATCCAAACACAAGACATGAATTTTCTTCGTGAATCATCACACAAAATATTATCTAACAATAACACATGGTTAATCTGTAATTTCATCATCAGTTAAACAGGTATTGGGGTAAAAGTTACTGTGGAGTAAATTTAGCTGAAACTGACATTTGCATACTTATCGTTTCAACCAAAGCTTTGCTTGGAAGTGTGCAGTACTTTTCTCCAAATATACAAAGCACTACTTTAAAAACAACCTAATGTGCAGAGAACGGGGGGTATAATATCAGCGGTAAATAGCAATAATCAAGAGCTTAAAAACATTACCCCATCATTCCAACACATTGACCTCTTACTGGCTATCTCTCCCATCCCCCTCTCTCCTTCTCTCCCTGTGTGTGTGTGTGTGTGTGTGTGTGTGTGTGTGTGTGCGCGCGCGCGCGCGCGCGCGCGTGTGTGTGCGTGTGAGTGTGTGTGTGTGTGTGTGTGTGTGTGTGTGTGTGCGTGCTTATGTGCAGAAATAGCTCCAGTGATCCAGGCCACTGCTAAATATTAAATAAAATAAAACATAGATAAACAAATAAAAACTGCGACAACATCGTTTTGTAGAGAGAAAAAAACAGCCTTTGTTTCATTGAGCATTTTAGCCGCCAATAAAAAATAAAAAAAATTAAAAAAAAACAATAAAAAAAACAACCTTATCTGACGTTCCGAACAGAAGCTCTGAGCAATCATGTCCTCACATACAACGAAAAGTTAAAATGTCGCACCAACCGTTTTGCTCCCTGGTTCTGAACGCATCCTGTCACACACACACACACACACACACGGAGAGAGACAGAGACAGAAACAGACAGAGACACACAGAGAGAGGGGGAGGGGGGGACCTGGACAGGAAGCTCAGAATTAAGAACGGTGGTGGTAGTGGAAAGAGCAGTGAAAGCACGGAAAAGGAGGGTGAAGGTGGATCGGGGGGACAGGGTGGGGGCGGGGGTTAGAGAAGAACAATTCAGAGTTTACGTGGAAGCACAGAGAGAGAGAGAGAGAGAGAGAGAGAGAGAGAGAGAGAAAGACAGGAGGGAGGGGGGGGGGGGGAAGAAGAGCTGAGATTGCCATCAGGGTCCGCCGGCCTTTTCAAGCTGCGGGTAACTGCCCCCAACCCCCCCTATCCCCCTCCCCCTCTCCCGCCCCGCAAACCCCCACTCCTCCCCGTCAAATGTGACGATAATGACGATCACGAGCAATGTACGTGGGGAGGGGGGGGGGAGGGTCAGCGACATTATCTGTCTGTCTGCTGGTGGCCCAGGCTGCGCATCGCTCCTGTACTGCTACTGCTGCTGCTGCTGCCGCTGGTGCTGGTGCTCTCCACACTGATGGCAACAACGCTGTGCAAATGCCAAGTCCCTGCTCTCTTCTCCCCCTCACCTCACCTCCCCTCCCTTGCGTACCTACTTCCCAACTGGCAAGCCAGCTCCCCCCCCACCCCCCCCACCACCACCACCCATCATTCCTGCCCTTCTGTTACCATCACGCTCATCATCATCATCATCATCATCAACATCGTTGTCTCTCGTCGACGGTTTTGAAACGGGAATCTCCACATCACATCAGAGGTCTTTGTTTCGTAGTCACGGTCCATCCCGAGGTACTCACTTGCGTTTGTCCGTGCTGTGTGTGACTTACTGTGTGTCAGCTGAACTTGATACACATCTAAATGCGAGATTTTTTTTTTTTTTTTTTCTCGTGACTCCTGTTTAACTTTTTGCCCTTCTCCTTCCTGTCCTAGATCTTTTTGCCCCACACTATAATTGCGTATCTGGTTGTTGTTTTCCGATATATTATATACATAATATGTGTGTATATAATGTTAAGTGCGTGCGTGCGTGCGTGCGTGTGTGTGTGTTTGAGAGAGAGAGAGAGACAGAGACAGAGAGTGAGAAACAGAGACAGAAACAGACAGAGAGTCCTATTCAACACATGCCGATCTTCTGAGGTCTCTCAACCTTATTGTAAATGCTTTTCCTGACTGTTTCTTTTGACTTGTTAAACATAACCTCTTTCGACTCAGTGTAAATGCGTGCGAGGAGGGGTGGTTGTTCTTATTTAGACTCCAAATGAACTGAATGCAGATCCTCCCCTCCCCCCCACCCCCACTGTATTCGTTGTCAGTCTTCCCATGAACATGACACGGATCTTTTGGCGATGCTCTTACGCCACAGCGAATGTTCACTCACGTGTTGACTGAGCAACAGTGAATGTTCACCCAGGTGTTGATTGAGCAACAGTGAATGTTCACTCAGCGGGTGTTGACTGAGCAACAGTGAATGTTCACTCAGGTGTTGACTGAGCAACAGTGAATGTTCACTCAGGTGTTGATTGAGCAACAGTGAATGTTCACTCAGGTGTTGACTGAGCAACAGTGAATGTTCACTCAGGTGTTGATTGAGCAACAGTGAATGTTCATTCAGGTGTTGACTGAGCAACAGTGAATGTTCACTCAGGTGTTGATTGAGCAACAGTGAATGTTCACTCAGGTGATGATTGAGCAACAGTGAATGTTCACTCAGGTGTTGACTGAGCAACAGTGACTGTTCACTCAGGTGCTGATTGATGCTGGAGCCAGAATACCATCTGGTGTTTCTGACAGTTCCTGCACGGCATGCAGCCATCCGCGATGGCTCGGCTTGCTTCCTGTCCTTTGGTGAACTTCCCTTCGTGTTTCCTTCTCTCTGTTTTCCTCCTTCCTCCCTTCCTTCCTTCCTTCCTTCCCCATGCCTCGTCCCGTCTTCCTGCTACAACCTCATTTCTCATTCAGGTCTGTTCTGTCACTGAAAATAACCTGTCCACATTTCTTTCTTTTGTTGTCATTTACAAACGTTTTCGTTTCACCGTGGGGGACATAGGAAAACATATCCAAGTATGATCTGCGTAGACTTTTTCTTTTTTTCTATCACTTCCACCCAACAGGTGTTTTCTTCCAGTCTTAGTTTGAATGCCTGTCAGTGAGTTTTTTGGTCAGTCCAGGCCACAGGCTCTTACCCCCCCCCCCCCCTCCCACACACACACACACACACACACCTCCCCTCCCCCCACCCCCACCCCCCTTTTTTTTAAATGCCGTTTCTGGTCTCTGTCTCACACTGAAATGTTCATGCATGTTCATTACTCATTATCCAGGACACTCCCTTTGTTCTTCCTCTCCCTCAATGCTAGCCCCTTTCACTTCAAACAGATGCAAGGCATAAAACACCTGTGCCGCATATTCCAGTAAAACATAAACTTACCACTTCTACATGGTTGACTAGACGACAGCTATTAATTTTCGTACAAATTTACTTTACACAACGCTATCTGCCTAACTGTAACTCAGGGGGTTAAAACATCAACTAAGTTCTTCGATATGATAAAACAAAGATAACCGACATTATAATGCGCTGTGAAACATCGGTTATGTTGTAACTGGGATGGAAACTAAAGATGGGAGGGGGGCATGGGGAGGGGGTGTGGGGGGGGGTCATGGGGGTACGATGGGGTAGTCGGGGGTCAGGGGGAGCTGAGTGGTTGCTTGTACGAAGACTTCTCTCTCTCTCTCTCTCTCTCTCTCTCTCTCTCTCTCTCTCTCTCTCTCTCTTATTTTTATTTTTCAGCATTGTTGTGGTGTTCACAGTGAGGGGGTGGGGGAGGAGGGGGAGGAGGGGGAGGGGGTCTCCTTAAATGCCAGTCCCGTGAAGGCAGCTATTTGCTATTGGCAGTATAATACATTAATAGCTTCCTGCCCCGGGCCACCACCAATGGCTGGCTGTTCTCATTCTTTCCTTCCTTCCTTCCTTCCTTCCACTGTCACACTTTTGACTACAGCCAGTGACCTGCATTACTTTCTTTTACATAGATGCTTCACATATGTACATCTCTGTGGCTTCAGCGCCTTCTTCCTCAACCAGGCCCCCCTCTTATTTATCTGGTTGTTCCTCCTTTGTCCTCATCCTAGTTGTGTTTCTCCGTGTTTCTCTGTTCCTCCTTTGTCCTCATCCTAGTTGTGTTTCTCTGTTCCTCCTTTGTCCTCATCCTAGTTGTGTTTCTCTGTTCCTCCTTTGTCCTCATCCTAGTTGTGTTTCTCCGTGTTTCCCTGTTCCTCCTTTGTCCTCATCCTAGTTGTGTTTCTCTGTTCCTCCTTTGTCCTCATCATAGTTGTGTTTCTCTGTTCCTCCTTTGTCCTCATCCTAGTTGTGTTTCTCCGTGTTTCTCTGTTCCTCCTTTGTCCTCATCCTAGTTGTGTTTCTCTGTTCCTCCTTTGTCCTCATCCTAGTTGTGTTTCTCCGTGTTTCTCTGTTCCTCCTTTGTCCTCATCCTAGTTGTGTTTCTCTGTTCCTCCTTTGTCCTCATCCTAGTTGTGTTTCTCTGTTCCTCCTTTGTCCTCATCCTAGTTGTGTTTCTCTGTTCCTCCTTTGTCCTCATCCTAGTTGTGTTTCTCCGTGTTTCTCTGTTCCTCCTTTGTCCTCATCCTAGTTGTGTTTCTCCATGTTTCTCTGTTCCTCCTTTGTCCTCATCCTAGTTGTGTTTCTCCGTGTTTCTCTGTTCCTCCTTTGTCCTCATCCTAGTTGTGTTTCTCCGTGTTTCTCTGTTCCTCCTTTGTCCTCATCCTAGTTGTGTTTCTCCGTGTTTCTCTGTTCCTCCTTTGTCCTCATCCTAGTTGTGTTTCTCCATGTTTCTCTGTCCCTCCTTTGTCCTCATCCTAGTTGTGTTTCTCTGTTCCTCCTTTGTCCTCATCCTAGTTGTGTTTCTCTGTTCCTCCTTTGTCCTCATCCTCGTTGTGTTTCTCCATGTTTCTCTGTCCCTCCTTTGTCCTCATCCTAGTTGTGTTTCTCTGTCCCTCCTTTGTCCTCATCCTAGTTGTGTTTCTCTGTTCCTCCTTTGTCCTCATCCTAGTTGTGTTTCTCTGTTCCTCCTTTGTCCTCATCCTAGTTGTGTTTCTCCGTGTTTCTCTACCTTACTACTTTACCATCCATAACTCAATGTTCTATTTCAATATTTACTTGTGTGATTGACGTAGCCTGTGTTAGCCCCCTTCGGTTAGGGGCCTTGGCCTAATTTGAATAAAGATTTTCGCATTCATGTTCGCATTTTCTACCTTCATTTTTGACTCACTTGTGTAAACAAAGTGAGTCTGTTTTAACCAGGTGTTCGGTTGTCTGTGTGTGTGTGTGTGTGTGTGTGTGTCCGTGGTAAACTTTAACATTGACATTTTCTCTGCAAATACTTTGTCAGTTGACACCAAATTAGGCATAAAAATAGAGTGGGCGAATGAGGGCTAGATATGCGTTTTTCTTGCAGTGTTGAGGAAAGAAGCGCAGGTTTCTGCGGAGAAAGCCTAAGGTGTTGTTTGCTTTCTTCGAGATGTTGGCAATGTGGGTGCCCCACTTCAGGTCATTGGAAAAGATGATGCCGAGGTATGGGTTGGAGGAAACATGTTGGAGCGGGGTATTACAGAGGGAGTAGTTGTAGTTGGAGGACTGTTGGATGCTGAGGATATAGCATTTCTTTGGGTTGAATTTCATGCCCCAGTCAGAGGCCCAGGTTTCAAGTAGGCAGAGGTCGTTTTGAAGTTGTAGGTGGTCTCGAAAGGTGTTTGTTTCGCGGTATAAGAGGCAGTCGTCGGCGAACAGACGGACCTGTGACTTGACGGTGTCTGGCAGGTCGTTTATGTGACACAGGAAGAGGAGAGGGCCGAGACATGTTCCCTGGGGTACTCCGGTTTCGATGGGATTTTTAGGCGGGGTATTAACCAAGGCGGAATGCCACAAATGTAAGAACTGAAAGTTTTACTCGGTGATATATTCCTGATCTGATCGATTATGCAAAGACTGTCAAGTTGGCAGGTATGTTTTACACGAGTAGGGTTCATCATGGGTACTTGAAACTTTGTTTTTTTTTCCACGCTTAAAATCAGCAGCCAAAACACTGTTGCTCTTACAGTAAATCAGATTCTCTTGAGGTTTTCGCTACCGAAAAAATAAAACACTTGCGTTCAGCTCTTTTCATTTGCAGTTTTGCGACTGTCCGCTGTCCTTTCAGTATATGTAACTGGTGAAGGGAACAAATGTTGTAGTTTGTGACATCTAAAAATGAAATTGAAAAAATCATAAATATTTTTTTTTTTTTTTTTTTTTAAACTCGACCAACTTTACCAACAATAAAACTTGTACGTTACAGCAGTTTTACCGATTGCAACTCTCTTGCAACTGAAGTAAGCATCGCGTTTTGGTTTGGGCAACTGGTAGCGTTCTCAGTCTCAGTCTCAGCTGGGAGCCAGCTTTGAGCCCGACCGACAGGCAGTGATATATGGCAGCAAACTCAACAGATAATTGCACGCCTTTCGCCCATTTCCTCACATGACAACACCAAACCAACCACCCAGACTGAAAGGAGGAGCACGCACGCACGCACGCACACACACACACACACACACACACACACACACACACACACACGTGCTGGAACCGTTCCGTTGCTAGAAGATTTATCGCCATTAACTGCAACCGATGATGTCGTTGACGACAAACGGAAGTACGGAAGTGTTCAAAACGTGTTGGCAGATGGCAGATGGATACGCTGGGGTTAAAAAGAAACGAACAAAACAGAGAAAAATTTGGAGGCGTGTGTGAAGTGAGTGAGTGTATGCGTGCACGTGTGCAAGCGCGAATGTGTGTGTGTGTGTGTGTGTGTGTGTGTGTGTGTGTGTGTAAGAGAGAGAAAGAGTGACTGACAGACAGAATGACAGAGAATATTTGCAGTTTGTTCACGTTTGTGTATTGTTTTGCTTTGTTTGTTATTCTAGTGTGTGAAACAAAATTCCTTCATAGCCGAAATCACGACTCATTAGTTTCTGAAATATTCTGCTAAAATGGACGACTGAAGTTAAACAAGTAAATTCAACTGAAAAAAAGAACAAATGTGGACAACAGCTCAAGCTCATTCGTTCAGCTCAATCAAGTGGCATGGCTATGCGCAAACTGGTATTCCACTTCAAATGAGAACGCTCAACGCAGGTGGAGAATTGCTCAAGCTAATATGCACAACCACTTCAAATAACAAGAGCTTATGATAATTTTTTGAACACTTTTAACTGCATCTTAAGATTAACAAAGTATATTACGAGAATTGCCCAAGCTAATACGCACAACCACTTCAAACAACATGAGCTCAAGATAATATTTTCAGCAATTTAAACTGCAACTTAAGATTTACAGAGTATATTACGGCAAGTATTACAGCTCCCGGCTGTTATGTGCTCAGCCACGTTCTGAATAATTATTTAAAAAAAAAAAGAAGAAGAAGAAGAAGAAAGACTCATACAAATACATCCTCAGCCACTTTCAATAAAGGCCACCAAAAGCAATTTTTCGAAGTTTCATACCACTCAGAAAAAAAAAATGGGACATAGCTTGAAAGCTGTTCGCAGAACGCTGAGCGAAGGCCGTGCACTTCCCGAGAAAGGCAACAGCGTCCGTGTATCTGGAGAGGAGGATGGGGGTGGGGTGGGGGTGGGGGTGGTGGTGAGGGTGGGGGTGGGGTTAGGGGGTAAGGTCAGGCGAGGAGGGGAGGGAGGGAAGGGAGTTGGGGGAGGGAGGGAGGGAGGGGGGGACCAATCAAAGGTCCATTTATGGCCACTAATTTCAGGATTCTTCTACATCTCCCTGGAGAGGGTTCGTGGAGGGCTCTGGGGAGCCTTCTCCTAATCCCTCCGGCAGATGCTCCCCCAATCAGGGCGCGTCAACACGACAGCCTGTACTAAAACGAGCGAGTGTCCACTACTGGTGCAGAAGGACAGTTTAGTCCCGTTTCCCCATTCTGACATCCGTCATTCTAATGTCAGTGCTTTCTGGGCATCGCCCTTCACTGGGGTGTAGGAGTGGAGGAGGTCTGTGTGAGGACATTGTGATTAAAAAGGGTAGGGGGAAGGGGTGGGTGAGAGGAGTGGGTGGGTGTTGAAGGGGTCACCAGGAGAGAAGGTGAGGGGTTGGGGTGGGGGTGGGGGGCTTCCAGGTGGGATGAACTTTGGGAGGGTGTTGTGGGGATGGAGGGAGGAAGGAGACTGAGACATTAGGGACTGATGTGCGTGTCTCCTGAATTGACAATGTGACTTCAAACCGTTGGAGGGGAGGGAGGGAGCGAGGGAGGCAGACATAGAGAGAGAGGGGGGACACACACACACACACACACACACACACACATATATATATATATATATATGTATATATATATATATATATATATATATATATTCTTCTGCGTTCGTGGGCTGCAACTCCCACGTTCACTCGTATATACACAAATGGGCTTTTACGTGTATGACTGTTTTTACCCCGCCATGAAGGCAGCCATACTCCGCTTTCGGGGGGAGGGGGTGTATGCTGTGTATGCTCTTGGCTTATATCACAGATTGACATAAGTTTACATTTGGGCCAACAGCAAAGTGAGAGCTGTATTATCAAAGGTTTCTCCAGTCAATGGGAAATCATTTACAGCTTAGTCTTTTGTGAAGGACTATGACTCTCAAACTAGGAGGCAAAATTGCACTGGCTCTTAGTGCTGCAGCCTTGTGGGCTATTTGGCCTTTGGGAACCATCCCAACGCTGACTGTCCTAAAACCCTCTTGGCCGAGAGAGTGGGGATGTAACTTGGGCAAGACACTCTCCACTATAATCAAATTCTAGCCCAAATAGTCGGAACAGCAGTTGCCTCCTCTGCTGTTGTGATGGTCATGGTCGGACACGACTGACTATCATATACATATCTTGTTTCCATAACCCACCAAATGCTGATATGGATTACAGGATCTTTAACGTGCGTATTTGATCTTCTGCTTGCGTATACACACGAAGGGGGTTCAGGCAGTGGCAGGTCTGCACATACGTTGACCTGGAAGATCGGAAAAAATCTCCACCCTTTACCCACCAGGCGCTGTCTTCGAGATTCGAACCCGTGACCCTCAGATTGAAAGTCCAACGCTTTAACCTCTCGGCTGTTGCGCCGTCTATATATACGTGTCAATTGCGGTAGACAAAAATATTACAGCTTTTCACGGCCAGAACAGTCCAGTCGTCTGTGAAAGAGAGAAATAATCACCCCTCAGTAACTACAAACAAAACCACCAGTCGATCCAATAATCACAGAGAACACAACACTTGGAACTCACACAATTTCAAACAAGTGTGAAGAAATGAAAGGCACAACGTACAAACCCTAATTCAAAGAATATTCCCTGAAGACGTAATTCCGTCCCAAGAGAGGACTCCACCTCAGATTCACTGTTTGAGTGTACATGCTAGCAGTCTGGACCAATCAGCACGCGTCTAAATCGTCTGTAATTCTTTCGGGACACCCTCTCACGGGAAAGAACTTTGATTAAACATCACATTACAAGGTATAAGTCTCGTTTAATCGATTAATGAGTCGATTATATTGAAAGAAAAAGGCTAACCCGTTCAAACACAAATGGAAGAATGGGGAGCACGGCCCCCAAGAACAACGCCTCCACCACATCA
>NC_134898.1:38897112-38899612 GCF_041734735.1 Babylonia areolata | reverse complement strand
AGGGCGCCGGTGTTGGTATGTTGGCTGGAATCTATACCCCTGCCTCTTAAACGCAGGCCCGGGGTATTCTTTTGAAACACGGTGTCTCATGTAGGTTTTGAACACAGGCCCCGGGTATTTTTTTTTTCTAACGGTGTACCATGGTGGTTTTTAAACTCAGACCCGGGTATTCTTTCTAACGGTGTACGATGGTGGTTTTAAACACAGGCCCGAATATTCTTTCTAAGGGTGTACCATGGTGGTTTTTAAACTAAGACCCGAGTATTCTTTCTAAGGGTGTACCATGGTGGTTTTTAAACTCAGACCCGGGTATTCTTTCTAACGGTGTACGATGGTGGTTTTAAACACAGGCCCGAATATTCTTTCTAAGGGTGTACCATGGTGGTTTTTAAACTCAGACCCGGGTATTCTTTCAAATGGTGTCTAATGGTGGTTTTAAACACAGGCAGGAATATTCTTTCTAAGGGTGTACCATGGTGGTTTTTAAACTCAGACCCGAGTATTCTTTCTAAGGGTGTACCATGGTGGTTTTTAAACTCAGACCCGGGTATTCTTTCTAAGGGTGTACCATGGTGGTTTTTAAACTCAGACCCGGGTATTCTTTCTAAGGGTGTACCATGGTGGTTTTTAAACTCAGATCCGGGTATTCTTTCAAAGGGTGTACCATGGTGGATTTTAAACTAGGACCCGAGTATCCTTTCTAAGGGTGTACCATGGTGGTTTTTAAACTCAGACCCGGGTATTCTTTCTAAGGGTGTACCATGGTGGTTTTTAAACTCAGACCCGGGTATTCTTTCTAACGGTGTCCAATGGTGGTTTTAAGCACAGGCCCGGGTATTCTTTGTAAGGGTGTACCATGGTGGTTTTTAAACTCAGACCCGGGTATTCTTTCTAACGGTGTCCGATGGTGGTTTTAAACACAGGCCCGAATATTCTTTCTAAGGGTGTACCATGGTGGTTTTTAAACTCAGACCCGGGTATTCTTTCTAACGGTGTCCGATGGTGGTTTTTAAACTGAGGCCCGGGTATTCTTTCTAAGGGTGTACCATGGTGGTTTTTAAACTCAGACCCGGGTATTCTTTCTAACGGTGTCCAATGGTGGTTTTAAACTCAGACCCGGGTATTCTTTCTAAGGGTGTACCATGGTGGTTTTTAAACTCAGACCCGGGTATTCTTTCTAAGGGTGTACCATGGTGGTTTTTAAACTCAGACCCGGGTATTCTTTCTAAGGGTGTACCATGGTGGTTTTTAAACTCAGACCCGGGTATTCTTTCTAACGGTGTCCAATGGTGGTTTTAAACTCAGACCCGGGTATTCTTTCTAAGGGTGTACCATGGTGGTTTTTAAACTCAGACCCGGGTATTCTTTCTAACGGTGTCCGATGGTGGTTTTAAACACAGGCCCGAATATTCTTTCTAAGGGTGTACCATGGTGGTTTTTAAACTCAGACCCGGGTATTCTTTCTAAGGGTGTCCGATGGTGGTTTTAAACACAGGCCCGAATATTCTTTCTAAGGGTGTACCATGGTGGTTTTTAAACTCAGATCTGGGTATTCTTTCTAACGGTGTCCAATGGTGGTTTTAAGCACAGGCCCGGGTATTCTTTCTAACGGAGTCCCACGCTGTTGCTTTTCCTATCATGGGAGTCATTCTCGTAGTGGCCGAAACTCCGCCTAGAAATCATCCGTTCACCAATGAATTCATCCCCAAGTTTTCAATCTAAAGGTATCTCAAATTTCCCGCTGGGGATCATTCTCTTACTCGGGCAAGCCATCTTATATTATCCCCAGCTTATCGTGTTTAGCCCCCGGTGTTATTCATGATAATACCATACATAGTTTGCCCGTTGTACATGTTCAGGTACTGATCCTGGCACTTTCTTAGTCATCACCAGAGAAGCGTCACCACTGTAAGACATTGTCGTTTCAAAAACCCCAGGAGGAATTAACACTGTTCAATTTGGTGCAATCGGCGATAACTACAGTGTTGTTGTTGTTGTTGAGTGGGTTTTTTTTTCCCCGCGAACGCTTTAAACAGGTTTAATACACCGTTTTCTGTACGAAAACAAAATTCCCACAAAAGGCATTCCTGTCGCTTTTCCTTGAAGGCACCATACCCCCCCCCCTCCCCCTCCCTCCCCGTACCCCCCTTCCACCCCCAGAAAATGACGACCCTGCCTCTACGGAAAATCTCCAACAGACAAGGTGAAAAGAACTATGCCTTTGAAGTACTTTACACATATCCTCTACCTTGGGTCACTTCTCGAGAGGGTGGCTTGAACCCTCGACACCGGCAGTCAAACAGTTTCTCCCGCCGATTCCATTCCTTTTACCCCGGGTGAACACGTCTTGGAGGAACCGAGTAAACAGGTTGAACAACACTTCAAAACTGTGGTTGGCAAATAAAAAATAAAATAAAACTAAAAGAGAGACAGACAGACAGACAGAGAGATGAACAGACTTACAACGATGTTCACCAAATAACTGGAACAAGAACTGACT
>NC_134898.1:38887112-38892112 GCF_041734735.1 Babylonia areolata | reverse complement strand
TCTGTTCTAGATCAGAGTCCATAGATACGCTGTTTCTGTTCTAGATCAGAGTCCCAGCTCGCTCACAGCTTCCACCCCCTCAAACCCCACCCCCCTCACCCCCTGAGATTGTATGATATAGCACCAGTCGTGTTCCACTATGACAATCAGAGGAGGCAACGGCTGTTCAGACCACCTGGGTTAGAATATTATTATAGCGGAGAGTGTCTTGCTCAAACTTTTATACCAGTCGGCGTTGGCATGGTCCCCAAAGACCAACAGGCCCACAAGGCTGCAGTACGAAGAAGAGCCAGTGCAATCTTGCCTCCTTGTTTGCAAGTCATAGTCTTTCACAAAATACCAAGCTGTACATTAATTCCCGTTGCAGTGGAGAAACCATTGATCATACAGCTCTCACTTTACTGTTGGCCCGACTGGTGAGGTTTATGTCAATCTGTGATTTGAACCAAGCGTTGAGATATCCTTGTCAATACCCACCCACACTCCCAGTTCTCCAACTCGCTCCTCCGCTTTCCATGGCACACCTCCCATCCCACCCCCAGGTACGTCATGGGTTCCACTGAACTGGAAATTATGAACAACGCACAAGCGGGAAGAATCAGGATACCTTCGTGACACTTCAGAACCACCTCCATGAAAACACCCCCATCCGAAATATAACACAGATGTATGTTTGTTGTGTGGTTATGTGCGGGTAACGTTACAAACTTCAAAATCTGCACAATAATCACAATGACATGACTATACAAAAAAATTTTTTTTTAAACACACACACCAAAAGAACCCCACTAAAACCATGCCCAGAGCTGGATCCAGGTCGCATTGCTGTCGTCCACCTCTATGACTTTTGGAGTGGGGAATCACTGCCTTTCTCCGCCTCGTCTTTGTGTCAGCTGCAGAGTTCTGCAGCTTTAAACGAGCATTCCACATCTCCTGCTGTACTGACCCAGTTGTGTCCGTGAGAGCGCTTCCCCAATTTTAGACCAAGAAAAAAAAAACATCATCCTGTTAGTGTTTATATTAGATAAAATTAGATGAATAAAATAATACTGTTTACATTAAATCTAATGAAAAAAGATAAGATAAAATGAAGAAAACACACATTTTTCAAGTTGTAATTATCGTTTAATTCCTATTGGAGTAAAGAGGACTACTGCTACTACAATTACTACTACTACACATATGTAGATAGATAACTAGAAGTGAATGCGAACGTGGCGATAGCCTTGAGATTGCCTCAGTGGTCGGCGAGGCTCTAAGCACTAAAATTTGAATAGACTGATAGACAGATAGACATAGACATACAGACACAGACACACACACAGACACACACACAGAGACAGACAGACAGACACAACACAAAGAGACAGAGAGACAGAGACAGAGAGGTAGATAGTCTGTTTCTTTAATAAATCATAAGGTCAAAATGGAAATTCGGGGCCGGGGGGGGTGGGGGGTGGGCAGGGTGAGGGAGGGGAAGAGAGAAAAAAAATCAGGTGCATCATACAGCGGACACCTGCCACACGTGCAGGCTTGTTTAGTCAAAGGAACTTGCAGAGTCAACACACGGCGGACTGCTACAGGGTGTGTTTAGAACCCAGTGCATGCCCCCCTTTCTGGGGATGCCTCCTGAACATCACAGATTCCTCACCCCCAGTCAGGCGGTACACCTGGCTGTTTGGAAGGCTGGGGTGGGGGGGGAATGAGGGAAAGGGGAGGTGTGTGTGTGTGTGTGTGTGTGTGTGTGTGTGTTTATGTGTGGGGTGGCGTGGGTGGGGTGGGGGCGTTGCGCGTGAGCATGTGTATGTATGTGTGTGTGAGTATGTGTGTGTATGCGTGCGTGCGTTCGTGCGCGCGCGCGCGTGTGTGTGTATGGGTGTATGTGTTTGTGTGTGTGTGTGTGTGTGTGTGTGTGTGTGTGTGAGAGAGAGAGAGAGACAGAGACAGAGACAGAGAGACAGAGAGAGAGAGAACTCAGAACTGAGAGGGAAATGGTGTAAACGTATTTGCTGCTGACGCAACTTTCCCAAATAATTTTGTTTGAAAGCACTGCATCCTCAGTCATATGAATCAAGTTGATCTCATTTGATCAGGTGAAAACATCTGTTGATGATAATACTCAAAAGCACTGGTGCGAACTGAAGAGGGTTGAAGATAGCAAAAAGAACTCTTCAGATCTGAAACAGATACTGGAGGAGCTGGCATATTGTTGTGTGCTGGACGTGCATAGTAGCCCCCAGTTTTGAGCTCTGGGCAATCAGTTCAAGGATCCTAGTTCCCAACACAGCAGCGTCTGGGACCCCCTTTTTTTTTCCTTTCCTTTTTTTGCGGGGGGGTGGGGGGGCAGTGGGATGCGGAGGGGGCGGGGGGTTTCCGATCTTCCTCCAGGTCAATGTACGTACAGATATAATGTCTGTGCACACCCCGGAAAACGGACTACGGCTATCGGAATGGCAAGGATGGGAACGGAATGGGGGGAGGGGGGGGGCAGAAAACGGTCATATAATTATGCAGAAAGCCTATTCGCAAATACGAGCGAATGTGGCAGTTAAAACCCACAGATGCATTCGAAGTATTGCATTATTTTTGCACGGTGTCGTATTCACTGATTGCATTGCATTGTGCCCTGCCTTATCCTGGTATCAAGTACCGTACTGGTATCCTATCCTGCCGCGTATTGCGTAAGTAGTTTCTTTTTCCGTTCTCTCCCAAACAAGATTCCATCGATTCGCCACTACCCTTACCCCCTCCCCACTTTCTTCTTCCCGCAACTCAGTGGTGGACGTGAACGCACGCCATCGCCCGCACACACACACACACGTGTGTGTGTGTGTGTGTGTGTGTGTGTTTGCGTGTGCCTCCGTGTGTGTCTGTGTGTGCGCACGTACATGCATGTGTACATGTATACTTAGTGTGTGTGTGTGTGTGTGTGTGTGTGTGTGTGTGTGTGTGTGTGTGTGTGTGTGTGCTCTCTCTCTCTCTCTCTCTCTCTCTCTCTCTCTCTCTCTTTCAAAGCGGTCTTAACCAGCAACCTATATAAAGAAAGAAAGAAGAAGCAACCAATGCCCGAACAACCGATCCAGACCCAACACATTTATTTCCCCTTGAAAATGTCCCCAAATAGACCTGGACCACTTGTGGGAAATGAGGTGTCAGATATAGGCCGCGGTCGGAAATGTGATGCTACCAGCCGGACAGTAAAGGACAGATTCTTTTTATTTTTTTGATATAAAAAATAATAATCATTTCCATCTGCTCTGGAGTCTGTTCGAGCGGAATAACGGAGAAGAGAACACAATTAAGAAACACGTGCGTGCAATCACAACGGCTGTACAGGTGTCGCAGCCATGACTTTCTCTTGGTTCACTAGTAAGCTGTATATTTGGAGCCTCACTCTTAACTTAATTAACTTTCCTCCCTGTTTTTTTCCCGGATCTTCTTCAAAAAATTCCACGATAGTTATAGTCCTACATATTCTCCCTCTCTCTATCACTGTTTAAGAGCAGACTGTTGGAGCAGGGGTCGGGGGAAAGAGAGAGACAGAGACAGACAGACAGGGACAAAGAAACAGAGAGAGATGAGAATGAGTCGAGCTGTACATAGCGAAGTGAACGGGAGGGCATTTCTCCACTTTCGACTGAAGTAAACACACACACACACACACACACACACACACACACACACACACACACACACACACACACCACACACACACACACACACACACATCATCATCATCATCATCATCAGTCGATCCATCTTACAGTCATTCTGCACCGCAGCACCCGTACAATTATCTTAATAAACCAAAATTTAATCACCAACCACACACCCCTTACGCCCCCACCCCCACAACACCCCTCCTCGGGGGGCGAGGGGGGGGGGGACCCTTTCCGAAAGCTCTGCTCGCGGGACAAGAAATTAATCAAGCCAGTAATCTCTTTTTGTGTGTGTGAAAGTGCTTCTTTCCCCGGTGAGCGGCCCGGGTCGATACCCCACGGACATCAAGGAGAGAACAAGACAGATGATGGAATCAAAGGGAGGGATACAGAGTGGACTTGGAGAGGGGTGGTGGTGGGGTGGGGTGGGGGGTCTCAGGGAGAGAGAGAGAGGAAAGGGACGGAGGGACAGAGACAAGGGGCCTGGGTGGGGGGGGGGGGGGCGGGGAAGGGGGGGGAGAGAAATCTGAGGTAAGAGAGAGGTCACTCGTTGATTGATTGATTGAATTTATTTTTCTAGTCAGTTATCTATTTGTTTATTTCATTTGTGTTTGTTTATTCGTCAATCTGTTTGCTAGTTCATCCCATCTGTTTGTTCGTTCATTCAAAAAGGCCAGCAGCAAAGTGAGAGCTGTATGATCAATGGATTTTCCGTTGCAATTAGAAGTCATCTACAGCTTAGTCCTTTTGTGAAGAACTATGACTCTGAAACTAGGAGGCAAGATTGTACTGGCTTTTAGTGCTGCAACCTTTGAGGGCTAGCTGGCCTTTGGGAACCATCCCCAACGTTGACTGTCCTAAAACCCTCTTGGCCGAGAGAGTGGGGATGTAACTTGGGCAAGACTCTCTCCACTATAATCAAATTCTAGCCCAGACAGTCGGAACAGCAGTTGCCTCCTCTGCTGTTCTGATGGTCATAGTCGGACACGACTGACTATCATACACAAATGATAACTGTGGGATTGGTTGATTGAGAGAAGAGAGAGAAAGAGAGAGAAAGTAAGAGGCAGACAGACAGATAGACAAACAGATAGACATGCAGAGACAGAAACAGACAGACACACTGACAGGCAGAGACAGAGAGTTCGTGTTCAAGAGAAAGGAAAATACATGATTAAATGAATGAAAGAATATCAATAAAAGAATAGCATGTTTCAGGCCTGGCATGGTGAAAGAGTAGAAGGCACAACCAAACCATAGTCCCAAACACAGGCTCTGTCGAAAGCTGCGAGAGGTGTTTTTTTTTCTGTCAAAGATACCCACCACTACTACTAGTACTAC
>NC_134898.1:38874612-38882112 GCF_041734735.1 Babylonia areolata | reverse complement strand
CCAATATTTTGCATCCGATGCCTTCACGTGCCAAACGAGAAAGAGGTGGGGTGGTGGGGGGGGGGGGGTAAATAAACCGGTACTGCCGTAAAAAAAAAAAAATAAATAATATTTTAAAAAAATTAAAAGCAGCAGCAGGAGCAACAGCAGAAAAGATAAACACGGCCAACGTTTTTAATCGACACACGCGTTACACCAGCATCTGTTACCGGTTACACCTTCACCGCTTCGTTTCACGTCTGCGTCGCCCCGTTATTATCGGAGGTGTTTATTACACCTCTCTCTCTCTGTCTCATCCAAACCCAACACAAAAAACACTAACAACAACTACAACAACAACAACAACTAACGGCAGGCAGTCGGCCATGTCGAGGACAGTGCAGTAGCGGCCAAAACATTACGACAGAACCCCTCCACGCCACCCTCACCCCCCCACCCCCCACCCCCCATCTCTTCCAGTTCTGCCCCACTGAGATTATGTATGTATATGTTTACATCACATGTCTATTATGTTCTGCCCTACTGTGAAAGGATGGTTGAGATAATGCGTGCCTGATTCGGAAGCAGGGGGTGGAGGGGGGGGGGGGAGGTCTCACGTTCGTTTCCAACCTGGGCCAGGTGAAGTCTTAACCATCGCCGCTTCTCTCTCTCTCTCTCTCTCTCTCTCTCTCTCCCACCACCCTCCCCCTCTCTCTCTCTCCCCCCACCGTCCCTCTCTCTCTCTCTCTCTCTCTCTCTCTCTCATTTTTATTTAGTATTGTATAGAGAAAACCATATTCAGGGCGAGGACTGGATGTAAAAGAGCACACCAGTGCTTATCTATTGTCCTCGAAATAAAGAATTTTGTCTTGTCTTCTCTCTCTCTCTCTCTCTCTCTCTCTGTGTGTGTGTGTGTGTGTGTGTGTGTGTGTGTGTGTGTGTGTGTGTGTGTGTGTGTGTGTGTGTGTGTGTGTGTCTGCCAATTTATCTGTACAAATCGTTTAAGCCACGAGCCACTCTTATACGCCTTACCGTTATTGACAAAGCACGTCCTACCTTTGAATAACGTGTATAACTTAACTGAGTGTTGTAGTCCAAACACGTATGATTTACGATGTGCATCATTCAGTACTACTTCGCTGAGTATATTATTATCACTCAAAAGCAGGTAAGCTGTGCATTATGTATTTCTAAGCTGAGTGTGTGTCAATTTAAAAGCGAGTACAATACAATTCAATACAACACACACACACACACACACACACACACACACACACACACACACACACACACACATATATATATATATATATACATACATACATACATACATATATATATATATATATATATATATATATATATATACAGAGAGAGACAGGACAGAGACAGAGAGAGAGGTAACTAGCCAGATAGATAGATAGAAGAGAGACAGAGAGATTGATTGATAAGCACGGAAAACATGCTGCACTTCTGACGCATGCACTTCTTGCATCCTCCGTGTCCATACACCAACATAATAACACACACACACACACACACACACACACACAGAACCTCCCCCCCCCCGTCCCCCCCCCCCCCCCCCCCCCCCCCAAAAAAAAAGCATACACCTACACATAAGCAATGCACACAATATCGCACCTTCCGCCCCCACACCCTCCCTACCCGCCCACACACGCACACACGCACATTCACCAACAAAAAGTAAAACATACCAAGACATATGAAAACGACACATACGCTGCAATATCACCGCACACATTAATCGAACAGCAGTCTAGCATCCATCTCTCCGGTTTCAAACACATAACCATTCCATTTACATATTACGACAATCCATATACAGTCACCATGCGGGTCAATGAAGCACGCTACCAAACCAGACAATCAGCATGCAGGAGTAGAACAGCCGAGGACGAAAAAGGAATGAATGTCAGAAATGAAAACAAAGTAAAAAAAAACTGAGAGAAACACTCGTGTCTACACTCTCTTGATTTATCACAGATTTCTAAACAACGATAACTTTTCGCTTTTTTGTTGTTGCTTTTTTTTTTCTTTCTTTTTTTTTCCTTTTTTATGAACAATGTTACACACCAAGTTCGTCACCAGAGCTGAACTCTTTTCTGTTCTGTCATGTAGGAACGTTGCTTTGACCAATCGGCTGTGAACTTCAGGAGGGAGATAACTCAAGATTGAAGTAACTTTGATTTTCCATGTCTCTTTTCTATGTGGATAATCTGCATTTTTTTTTTTTTAATGGAAAGTCACTCTTGCCACTCCTCTATCATCCTTCTCCCCCCTTCCCTCTATGACTCCCTGACCTTGGAAGGAAATATATAATTAAAAAAAAAAAGAAAGAAGATAAATCCGGTGACGATTCTCAAGATCCACATGTATGTCACAACATCGTGTTGAAAATGATTCAGATTTACAATGTATGTCTTTGTTGCAAACCGTTAAAAATAAAAACAAGTCTTGTACGCGGGGACAAGCCCGCAATGAAAGTTGTTTTTTTTTTTTAATTCAAACTGAATATTTTCAATTCAAAGAACGCAGAGCAACCAATATATCCATTCAAAAATAATTCCTGCTGGGTTTTTTTTTATCGTCCCCAGCTGCCCATTGTCCTTTACCCTTAAATTAAGAAAGTAGAACAAAAACTGTGAGTGTGACATGTTCACAGCCGATCTAAAGCAACTTCCTCCGTACAGACATGTGGTCATGGTGAACGTCTTTTTGGAAAAAAAACTGATAGAGAATGACGACAAAAGAAAGTTGACATGCCTGTACAAAAAAAAATAATAAACAGATAAGTACGTAAACAAAGGCAAACGAATAAGACCCAAATGCAACTCATCAAACTGATTTTCTGTACAAAATCCAAAACTCCAATAATCAAAACAGCATTCCCATACTTTCAGAGCTATCCCAATGTTCATCTGAAAACAAAAAAATAAAGTAACACAATAAGAAGAACACATAAAAGACGTTCACTTTTTGTTGACAAAAGAAGTAATTCTAGATAGTTGCCTGTCCATGAAAGAACACTTTAAAATATACTGAAAGGGACGTGTCTTTAGTATTATTCAGATGAGATTATTTTCGATCAGTTACCTTACATGAAAAGATTGGTCAAAACAAAACAAAAATTGATAATAATCATAAAAATGTATTGAATAGTTACGTTCTGAACTGGATAACAAGTAATTCAAAGACAAAGACGGCCTAGTGTAATTGTCAGGTTTGGAATTGCATATAAAATTCATTACGTACAAAAATGACCACAAGCCCCTAAAATAATTTTTAAAAATAAAAGAATATTAAAAAGATGATCATAATATAGATGAATATATTAAGATAGTTCCCACTACATCTCGGAAACAGCTCAGTTTTTGAAGTGACCAATCACAAGCAGGGGTGAAAGTTCACATACCAAGGCTGCTCTACATTCGTGGGTTAGAGGGTTATGGGGGGGAAAAAAATCACGCCACGCCCATTAATATATGGCTGGGGAAAAACTCGTAGGGTTTTTTCGTTAATGAAATGCGCATAGCTCACACGGACCTGAACGAAACATGATCAGCAGGAAAACACTCTCCCCTCTCTCTTTTCAGTGTAAGTGCAAACTGCTAATAATGTTTACCAGTGTGGGCGATAGTTACTGATGGGAAGGAACAAAATTCCAGTTTAGAAATCTTCGGGATGTCCTTTTATATATCTATGGTGCAAAACACCACCATCATCATCACCACCTTTGCAGTGGAGGAGAAAGAAGCATACAAGTCAAAACATAAAAAAGGCAACACAAGCTGCTTTTGATTAAACTTGCCAATCATTCTGGATAAGGTATACGAGGAGAAAAAAGAATTGCTTGATGCGCACATGAAACTGCTTTGTCCGTCAAAAATCATGTTTCGTTCAGTCCTGCAGCCCAAACCACACCATCCAGTGATACTTTTGAGCCAACCAATCTCACACACACACACACACACACACACACACCAAAAACAAAAAAAAACCAGCACACACACACACACACACACACACACACACACACACACACACAACAAAAACAAAAAAAACCAGAACACACACACACACACACACACACACACACACACACACACACACACACACAAACAAACACACACACACACACACACACACACACACACATACACACACACACACACACACACAACAAAAACAAAAAAAACCAGAACACACACACACACACACACACACACACACACACACACAAACACGACACTAACACAGAACAACAAACCGACTGTCACCACCACAGACAAGACGAATCCCATGCAGAGAGCAGAAAGAGAGACAGCGAGACAGAGACAGATAGAGACAGAGAGACAGAGACAGACAGAGAGAGAGAAAGAGCGAGAGAGAGAGAGACAAAGAGAGAACAAAACCGATGACTTACAGTTACCAGGGTTAGGGGTGGTGATGTTGCCAGAATCCGATGGGCCTTCCCCGACGGCGTTCCAGGCCGACAGCGAGAACCTGTAGAGCTGCGAGGACTGGCACTGGCTGAAGGTCCAAGAGGTCACGTTGCCCGGCACCTCCAAGGTCGTCACGTTCAGCTGCTGGTGACCCACTGGGTCAAGGTTGATGCGGTAGCCTAGCAACGGCCCGTTGGGGAAGGTGGGCGGTTTCCAGGACAGGGAGACGACGGTGGGTGAGGGCGCGGACAGTCGGGTGATGGTGGGGGCCGAGGTGGGAACTGAAGACGTCAAACAGAGCACAGGTACAAATCAATGCGCTGTTCAGGTAAGCTGTGGGGCGTATCTAATACAGGTAGATTTTTTTGGCGTGTGTGTATATATCAGTATCAGTATCAGTAGCTCAAGGTGGCGTCACTGCGTTCGGGCAAATCCATATAAGCTACACCACATCTGCCAAGCAGATGCCTAACCAGCAGCTGTAACCCAACGCGCGTCGTCAGGCCTTGAGTGAAAAAATAAAAATAAAAATAAAATAGATAAATAAAAAATAATAGATAAATACATAATAATAATAATAATAAAAGACGCAAAATCTTGATGAAGTCAACTCTAAGCGCAAAAAAAAGTGTTGTGTAAGAGTACAATGCTATGTTTTGCAAAGCTATGGATGGTATCTAATATGGGTAGGGTTTGGTGTGCATATGAAACTTTGATGTAATTTGTTGTGCACGAGTTCACTGTTATGTTTTGTAAAGCATCTC
Organism: Babylonia areolata; assembly: GCF_041734735.1. Taxonomy (NCBI): domain Eukaryota; kingdom Metazoa; phylum Mollusca; class Gastropoda; order Neogastropoda; family Buccinidae; genus Babylonia; species Babylonia areolata. The sequence goes on along the minus strand of NC_134898.1, from coordinate 38,876,903 downwards.
TTGGCAGTTTTATGGACATAGTGCTATACAAGTATCTGTCATCATTATCATTACTATTGACACAGTGAGTGAATGGGAATATCATTCATTGATCTCGAGACTGAGAGAGACGTGAGGGTCGGGGGGGGGGGGAGAATAGATGGACGGATGGTCTAACATGAGAGAACTGAGACAGACAGACAGACATAAGGACGGACAGACGGACTGGACTGTACACTGACAAACAGAGAGACTCTCAGACGGGCCGAATGAGTGTGTGCCTGCTTACATATAAATCAATAACCTGTTACCACAGTCATCAAAATGACACACTGATTGAAAATTTAACAATGTGATACACAAAGCAAGAGCAAGGTGATGAATGTGTGAAAAACAACAGGAAACATAGGAGAGTTTGAGAGGACAGATGCATGGCATGGTTTGAAATCAAAACAGAAGCCAATATATATATATCTATCTATCTATCTATCTATCTATTTATATATATATATATATATATATATATCTCAGTGTATGTGTGTGTGTGTGTGTGTGTGTTCCTATATTCCTACTGAAATAAGTCTTTTTTTTTCTCGGATACTTAACTGCGGAAACTACAAGCCCTGTCCTGATAAATTTTTAGGTGTACACACACCAACGCACGCACCCAAGAACGCACACTTTCATACGCATGCACACACAGTCTATAAACACGTCCCTTGTCTTCAGTCCAGCCCCCTCCCCCCACCCCACCCACCCAACCGCCTGCCCTTCCCCCAACAATACCCCACTATTCTTCCTACCTGGACGTGCAGGTGTAGTGACCAGTAACCTGACCACTAGTGGGGAGAGATGACACACGGGTGTGACTGCTCACACCATTAATAGAACAACGCCAGCAAAGCACGTCCCCCCTCTACGTCACGTGCAGGAGGAGGAGGAAGCAGACAAAGGTTTTCTCATCAAGGCCACTGGCCAAGGTCCCACATTTGAATCCATCCATCTCTCCTCTGTGTGTGTGTGTGTGTGTGTCTCTGTCTCTGTTGTCTAATTGTCCCCATCTCTCTCTCTCTGTTTTCAGTTTCAGTTTCAGTAGCTCAAGGAGGCGTCACTGCGTTCGGACAAATCCATATACCTTACACCACATCTGCCAAGGTGTGACTTAAGTGTTTCCAGTGACTGCATATTTTCTTGGTTTGAATTGGCTGAATGGTTGAGAGAATAAAGATGGTGTTCGCTATTTTGAAGCAAAAATATAATCATGATTTTATGTTGTTGCCTTCTTGTCAAATGACCTTTCTTGGCAATGACAAAAAAATAAGTCCAGTGTCTAGTCTGTGTGTGTGTGTGTGTGTGTGTGTGTGTGTGTGTGTGTGTGTGTGTGTGTGCGCGCGCGCGCCATTTCCTCCCCCCACCCCTTTCTTACTCTCCCCTGTTTCTTGTGTGTCATCCTCTCTGTCCCTGTCTCTCTCTGTATCACATTGTGAGTGCCCCCCACCCCACCCCCCCCACCCCTCTCTCTCTCTCTCTGCTTCAGTCTGTTTTTGCCTCTCTCTCTGTGCTTCCAATACGATTTTTTTTCGGTCTTTCTACGTGCCTGCTCCCACCTTTTTCTCTGTCTGTCTCTTTGCATGTCTGTCTCCCTCTCTCTCTATGTACGTCTCTGTCTTCTTCTCCACTCTGTCTGTCTGCCTGTCTGTCTGTCTGTCTCTCTCTTTCTGTTCATTGCGTCTATTTCAGCTTTTCGTTCTCTCTCTCTCTCTCTCTCTCTCTCTCTCTCAATCGCAAATACCCAAATCTCAGAGCACTTTCTGCGACTTTCCTGCTGGCCATTATTTACTTTTATTAATGGCCTTCATTAGTTCCACAACAGAAGGGGTGTGTGTATGGGGGGGGGGGGTGTAGGGGGGGGCGGATAGGGAAGAGGTATTGGCGGTGGGCTGAGGAGTGTGTGTGTGTGTGTGTGTGTGTGTGCTGGGGTGGGGGGAAAGGGTGCGAAGGGCTGGGGTGGTTAGAGAGGGTAGTAAGTAGATTTGCCATTCGCGCCTTCTTCGAACTAACCCGTGACCACCGGGACTGGTTTTACTTTCGCCCTTATCTTCTCTTTGCGCGAAAGTGACCTTCCTTCCTTCCTTAGCTTCTTCTTTCCTTCCTTAGCTTCTTCTCTATCCCTCTCGCTCCCTGTCTGTTGACCTTCCACCTCTCTTTCTCTTATCGGCAGTGTAATAATATATCAGCTGTCGTGTATTATTCATATCATTTCTTTGACGGGCTAATTTATAAAGTAGCCAACGATCTGACGTGCTTTTTCT
>NC_134898.1:38852112-38862112 GCF_041734735.1 Babylonia areolata | reverse complement strand
TAATTATAATATATCAAAAACTAAGATGAATTTACTGTACATATGGAGTGAATAATTAGTCTGTAAAAGCGTGCGTTACTTCTTTAGTTTCATACAAACAAACCCTTGCTGTCCGATGCCTCTTAATACCTAAATAAATGGACAGATAAACCATGATCATTGCTTGTGGTTTCAGCGTATGCACATTCCCGAAAACGGAGTGTGGCTGCCTGGATGGCTGGGCAGAACTGGTCATACACGCAAAAGCCCACTCAAACAGTATACCAGTGACCACAGGAGTTGCAGCACATGAAGGCAGAAGAAGGAAGAGGAGGAGAGAGGAGGAGGGGGGGGGGAACGAAGAAGAAGAAGAAGAAGAAAGAAGAAGAAAGAACAACAAGAACAACAACAACAACAACAACAACAAGGAAGATGAGATGATGGTGATTTCAAGCACAATTCACAAACTAATCAACCAGCTTAAGATTAAGAAACGTATTAACGCCCCGCAGTTCCTCTGATCACAGTTCTTAGTTTTACCTCTGTCTTGGTTTTGTCCTCTCTTTTCTTCTCCAACCTCTACTTTTCTCCCCATGAAGAAGGGCCTAGGGCCCGAAACGTAGGGAAACGCTTTCATCATAGGACAAGTTACCACCTACAGGTCAGTCTGAACCTTTTTTTTTTCGCCATACAAATCATATTTATAAAACTGGACAAATATTCATAAAACCGTTACATTAATTCCAAAGAATGACATTTATTTGTAAAATGATTAATCAATTTAATGTTCTCGATTTCCAAAGCATATGTCCAATCTCTGGAAGCTGAAACGTTTACACATAATATGCTAAAATAAATGAGTAATTAACTGTTTCCTATCTTCAATTTCGTATCACCAATCTCAGAAAACTGAAATGTTTACACCTTAGATCATGATATAAAAAAAAAAAAACCTGTTGTGCGTGAGTAACCCTAACACAAGAACTGGAGAGAGAGACAGACAGACAGACACAGACACAGACAGAGGGGGAGAGACAGAGAATATAAACAGCGACAGGACTGACAGACCAGGGGGACAGAAGCAAGACAACAGGGCAGGCGGGGAGAGAGAGCCCTTGTATTGAAGGAACAGACGGAGAGAGAGAGGGGGGGGGGGAGGCCCCAACAAGCCACGATGGAGTCATTACAAGTTTCTATTACGCCTGTCGGTAACTGGCACACAACCCCTCCCTCCCCATCCCCTCCCTGCAACCCCCCTTCCCTGTACACTATAGTACCCCGCTACACACTGACACACTCCTTTCCTTCTCGGTATGAATAGTGCCACTTTTTTTTCTTCTTCTTTTTTTTTTGTGATGTCCATACAGGAAATCCTCCAGATGTGGGCAAACTTACAATGGACTCTGTCATACTGACGTTTCTAAAAATAAATAAATAAATAAATGGGGAGACAAAAAAAAAAAAAGAGTGAAATGTACGGGTCTATCACGAGTCTGCCTTTCACACAGACTGATGATGATGATGATAATGATGATAAGAAGATGAAAATGAAGAATAATAATGATGATGATACTACTACTACTACTACTGCTACTACTACTACTAATTGTTAATAGTAGTAGTAGTTCTAGTAGTAGTAGTATGATCATTATCATCATCATCATCATCATCATCATTATTATTAATTATTATTATCATTCTTATTATTATTATTATTATTATTATTTTGTTTTTATTATTATATTACTATCATCATAAACAACAACAACAATAATAATAATAATAATAATAATCAATAAACAATAATGATAATAACAATAACAATAATAATAATATACCGACATTTCCACCCACATAGTTCCAATCACCTTGTCAACAGCAGTTTTTAGTTTTTCTTCCATTCGGGAATCATGCGCGCAAGAAATAAGAAAGAACGGATCCAATCAAGGGATCCACTCCGATTGTGTGTGTACGCCCAATTCTTCGCTCCATCGGGAAACGCGCGCATATCTGTACCGCTTTGACAACAAGCGGACAGACAGACAGACAAACAGACAGTCAAACAAACCAACAGACAAAGAAACAAACACACAGGGTGAAACGCCTAAACATCCCCCAACCCTCCCTCCACCCTCCCTCTCTCTCGATCTCTCTCTTTTCAAATTGGGAGGGAAGGCGAAGTTTAGAGGTGTATAGTCAGAGAAGTTAACACTTGCACAGTCATGGGCACTGTACTGGCAAACCGTTTATCGCCGAGGAGTGTGTGTGGAGGGGCGGGGGAAGGACGAGGGGAGGGGCGGGGAGGGATGGGGGGGGAACAGGGACGGCTGGGGGGGTGGGGGAGGATGGGGGTGGGCAGGGCAAAGGAGAAAAAGGGAAAATATAAAATAAGAAGTCATGGGCAGGAAAGAAGAAGGGGGTGGGGAAGGGGAGGGAGGGAGAGGGAGACAGAGACAGAGACAGACAGACAGACAGACAGAGACAGAGAAACAGAGAGAAAGACAGAGGGAAAGGCAGACAGAAAGAGAGAGACAGAGACACACACACACACACACACACACACACACACACACACACACACACACAGAGACAGAGACAGACAGACAGACAAACAGACAGACAGAGTGAGGCCACACGCTGTCTTCCAGCAGCTGCAACACAACTCTGGAAACGTCATTCACAGTGTCACTAGAACACACACCCCTAACAGCCTTTACATGTGCACAAACACGGCCATTGATTGGCTGAACCCTTTTTCTGTATGTGTGCACTTTAAGGAGGTGTAAAGGAAAAACAAACAGGAATGAGGACAGCACTGGGGGGGGGGGGGGGGGTGGAAGAAAAGTTCGACAGAAAAGAAGCACTTAAAGTCACTTCATACTGCCCGGAGCTCAGCCGACCGCGAGGAGCCATCTCTGGGCAGAAAATGTATAAGACAACGACAACAACAACAACAAAACCAACTCCGAGAAACAAAGCTGATGATGTATTCACCCCATTAAAAAAAGAAAAAGAAAAAAAAGAAGACAGTGGAAGAGGGAGATAAAGAGAGAGGGGAGAGTATGTATGTATGTATGTATGTATGTATGTGTGCATGTATGCACGTAATGAGAAAAATATGCATGCATATATACAAACATACATACATATATTGTACCTTTTATTTCCATGTGTCCTGGCTGGATCGGTACCATAAGCAGCACTGACTTGGAGAATGGAGAGAGTTACCATGCATTCTTTACTATTTTGTTAGTGATTCGTGATTGCATATTTCGTCTGCTGCTGAGTGCACATGTCAACTGATTGGTTTAAGACAAGCCCGGAAAATCCTTTTTGCGGAAGTGTCAGGGTTTGTTCCACTGCGCCTGTTATTTACCTGTGTGCTGGTTGATTCGGTAGCATGAGCAGCACTGACCTGAAGTTGTGTGTCCTGTGAATGCAGTGAGTTACCACCCCTCCGTTATTTGTTTATCATGTCACATGTCTGTACGAGTGTGTATGCGTGCGTGCCTGAAATCTGATTGAATGACACAGGAAACGAATGATAAGCGCCCAAATGGCTGCCGTCAGTCGGATCTTCCCAGGTAGGCAGTCTGTTGTGCAAATGACTCCGTGTGTTTGTAAAGCGCTTTGAGCTTGGTCTCCTACCGAGGATAGGCGTTATATAAGTATCCACATCATTCATCATCATTAAAAGCCTCATAGCCTCACTGTTCTTTCAGTTAGAATTGATGGAGGTTGGAAGAAAGGGGAACTGGTGGGGGAGGCGTGGGAGAGGGTCCAGAGGAGGGAGGGGGGTCGTCCTGTCACAGGACCTCAGGGCCTTGACAACAGCGATGGACGTGCCCACTTTCACCCCTACCAACAGCACGACGACCCGCAAAGGTCACAGCCTCAACCCCAACCCCCCTCCGTGATTTTTTTTCTCTCTGGTTATTTTTTTATTTTTATTTTTTAACGACGAAAGGTCGACAGGATTTGATGTACAAGAGGTGAGGTGACCATACGCAGAATCGGGGGGTCGGGGGGTTGGGGTGTGGGTGGGGGTGGGTGCGTCGAGGAGTGTGGATATGGTTGGAAGGTGGGGGTGGTAAATGGTTGGGGATGAGAGGTGGTGGTGGTAGTGGTGGTGGTAAAGTCGCCAGCTGAACACCCTGAGACAACAAAGGAACGACATTGTACTCATGCATGCGCGCGAGTTCCTCCATTTATATGTGCACGTCACACCTACGTGCTTTTCCGCGCACACACACAGGAAGAGACAGCGGCAGAGAGCTTTTAGATACCTACCAGTTGTTTTCAACAACAACAAAAATAGAATGTACAGCGAAAAACACGAATGTTTCTTCTCTTATTGTTCCTTTTTTTTCTCCAATCTGGATGATTTAGTAAGTTTCGGTTTCTGTTTCAGTTACAAGGAGACGTTTAAGCACGCTAACTGATCCACATGCACAACACCACATCTTTTTAACTCTTTCCATACGAACGGCGAAAGAGACGACGTTAACAGCGTTTCACCCCAATTACCATCATCAAAATATTGCAAGCGGAAGGCTCTTATACTAAAGACGTAAATGTTGACAAAGAATACCACAATTCTGACGACGGAAGCTAAAGGTTGGGTCATTCAGATACCCACTGGACATCCGAGGGGTCTGTGTAGAGGAGAAGAGGACTGGCCGTACTGAGTGAGTTAAACAAAAAAAGTAAAGGGGTGAGGGGGGGGGGGGGATGGATGGTGAGAATAGATATTTGCATGACCTTCGAATTGTGCCAACGCTCTACCAAAATGCAGCATTATGAAAGATCTAGCGCAAACCGATAGGTTGAGAACTGAAGCGCGAGCAGATCTTAAATGATCAACAGCTCCTTTTTGTCTTTTTTCTTCTTTAAAACAAATTACGAATAAAACCAACAATAACAAAACAAAAACATTGAACGATTCGGAATTGAAACATCGACATAAAACAAAACAGAAGAAAGCGTAGGTGGTGGGGATGGGGGTGGTTCTGGTGTGTGTGTGTCTGTGTGTGTGTGTGTGTGTAAGCGCGCACGCGCGTGAATGTGTACGTTTACACGTGCGCGAACACCTGTCTGCGAACAAGTCTAATTGCTTGCCAACAGTTCAACCCCAACAACACCTCCCAGATCTCTTATCAGCTCCCTTCTCCCAACATTCGGTCTCTGAACTTGATGGGCCGATGGTGGTGAACGAACAGAGTGTGTAATATCAGAGAGAATAGAAAAGAGAGATGAGGGAGACCATACGACAGCAAGGACGGCCGATAGACCGGGGCAGAGACACTGCTGAGGTTCATGAAAACTGAAAGCCAGGGGAGACAACAAGACCAGGAAGACACAGAAGGGGGACAAGCGGAAAATGGGCGCGCGCGCACACACACGCACACACACATACACACACACACACACGCACACATACACACACACACACACACACACACACACAGGAGAAGAGGACCAGCAGCGCATCTGGCTGTCCAGCTTCAGTTTCAGTTTCTCAAAGAGGATCCGGAGGTGTCACCGTTAATTCTGAAGCGAACCCATATTCGCTAAGCCACATCTGCTGGACTGATGCCTGACCAGCAGCTCCACCCAACTCGCTCAGCCAAGCCTTAACTGCATGCACACACACACACACACACACACACACACACACACACACACACACCATATATATATATATATATATGTATGTATGTATACATACATACATGGTATTATACATAGATATGCCTGTCAAGGGTAGATTTTTTTGTATGATTTTTGTCAGAGGGCAATACTTATGTGCCCATGGTTTCTTTTTCAGTGCGCCTAGTGCATGCAGCACACGGGACCTTGGACCTTGGTTTATCGTTTCATTGGAATAACCACACACTCAGTGTTGTTGTTTGTTTTTGTTTTGTTTTTTTGTTGTTGTTTGATTGGTTGTTGTTTTTTTGTTTGTTTTTTTGTTTTTTGTTGGGTTTTTTGTGTGTTTTTTTTCTATTTTCCCATTCAAACTTGGGGAAGAAAAAAAAAAGGAGCGAGACCGGTGGAATCGAACCCAGACCCTCACCCCGGGACCACTGCAAGTGGCAGAGAAGCGTCTTAACCATTTTGCCACCTCCCCCCTGCCCCCTCTTTGCTGTCCTTCTTGGCATACAGACGCTTTGACACTTTAATGTCACTGGCCATGAGGTCCTTATAACATGGGTGAATACATCAACAAATTTTCAATTTATAACAAACCATTATTAAAATTTAAAAAAAAAAAAAACACGAATAAACGAATGAAATTGTGAAAGGAAATAATGAAATAAACCAAAGAAGTTCCTTCTTTGGAAGATAACAAAAAAATGATAGTAAACAACAACAGGTCACCCGATACATAATACAAACCAAAAAAGTTCCTTCCTTGAAGGACAAAAAAAAAAAGAAAGTAAACAACAGCAGGCCACCCGACAAATAACTCTGTTCATTCATGTCAATGCAACATATTCCAACACTGGCTACAGATGAAAACTGATAAAACCTATCTGACCACTAAGTCATGCTTGTTGTACCTTAAGGACACACAGAGAAGAAGACTGTAAACGGACAGAGAGGCACAGACAGGGTGTACGTGCCATTCCACCCTCACCCCCACCCCCACCCCCCATACCGCCCCCATACCTCCCCCAAATCCCTCCCCCCCCCTCCCCGTTCCCCCAACCTAGTCACACAAGGAAAGGTCAGCTCACAGGATTCGCCGCAGACAGACGGCCAAAGGTCGGCAGGACTTGATGCATGAGGTGACATGCACGGTTCTATGGGGGGTGTCAATGAGGGGTGTCCAGATTATCATTATCCTCCTCCATGCTCTTGTACTGTGAAAATCGAGGAAAAGTCATGGGGGAGTTGGAGGTGAGGGGGGGACGGGGCTGGGGGGGGGGGGAGGGAGAGGAAATGATGTGTGTGTGTGTGTGTGTGTGTGTGTGTGTGTGTGTGTGTGTGTGTGTGTGCGCGCGCGCACGTAGGCGCGCCCTTGCGCGAATTGTATGCGTTTATACGTGCGCGTGCACACCTGTGTGCGAACATGTCAAATTGCTTGCCAGTTCCCCCCCCGAAACACCTCCCAGGAGATCCCGTATTGGCTTCCTTCTCCCGAAAAGTCGGTCTCTGAACTTGATGGGCCGATGGCGGTAAACGAATAAATGTAAAAGTAGAAAGAACAGAAAAGAGAGACAGAGGAGAGGAGAAGGGTAGGGGGGTGTCAGGTGGATGTACTCACCATCTGTGAGGTGCACTGCTGAGCGCAGGAGGACGACAGCACTCCAGGGAACAGGTCACAGCCATCCCTGCACTGAAACACACACACACACACCATCCTCAATTAAAACAACGCTTTCAATTGTTTGTTTATTCCTTTGTTTACAAACATAACTACATATTTTGGTGGGGGCGCCGGGGGGGTGGGGTGTAAAACATCATAAATGGATAAAGTCGTTAAAATGTCAATCAAACAGCAGCGAAACTGGCTGAAGTATGATGGTTCAAATGAGAGTGGAGGTAATTTTTTTTTTTTCACACACGAAGTACGACGAAGTTCTTCAGTCTGTTTTCTTCCTCCCCATCTCTCTCCCTCTGTCCCTCTCTCTCTCCCCTCCTCTGTCCTTCTCTCTCTTGCTCCCTCTCTCTCTCCCTTTGTCCCCCCTGGGCCCTCTCTCTCTCTCTCTCTCACCCCTCCACTCTCTCCCGGATCGCGACATCCCTTCCACACTCAATCTGTCTGTCTTTCTGAGTTTCTTAAGTTTTTTTTTTCTCGTTATTTAGTTCCCTCCGAAAACGATGCAGCAAACAACCAAACAAACACGAAATCTGCAATCTTCACTGACACAGGTTCATCATTTATCCGTCAGCCACTCAGTCGAAGAGGACCAATAATTATTAATCCGTAAATAACAATGGTGAAAACTCGCTAAAGGTACACAGAAATACATAGACAGGCGGTCAGACTGACACGGACTGGTGCAGGTGCTATGGACAGGAGTAACCTAGGATTTTTCATTGACAAAAGAAAGAAAAAGAACGAGAAAAAAAAAGAACAAGAAGACAGAAAGAAGTTCTTCTCTGGCTCCTCCGACTTCCACCTAACCCCTTCATCACTTCCGCTTCCTCGTTAACCCTTTCATCGCCAGTTAATTTAGAGTATAAAATTTCCTTTTGGTATTAACACAGAAAAGACTGTGGCTAAGAATATCTGGGGATTCCCCCTGCGATGTGTAGAAAATACGGCCTATCCTACCGCCGAACATTAAGAGCAGTAGGTTCATGGATAACAGACCAATGAATGGTCACCTTTCAGTGACATGGGTCCTCTACCACGCCTGTGCATAAATGCGAGCTTGGCGGCGAAAGGGTTAATGAAACGTTCAGGCGACAGAAGTCAAAGCTACTATTGCGGAATTCCACCAGCTTTGAACATATCTGAGAAGAACGCGACACAAACACAAATGCAAAACCATCAGCAATACCATTATGGTTGTTGTTGGAGTTGAAGTGGTGATGTTAACTTGAATATGAGAAATTTCCCCCAACGATTATGCTCAACACGAAGCTTCAGGAGTGCTCTGATGAAACCGATCGTGTGACCCTTTCCTGAATCAAAGAATGCAGGACGCAGGACCTGGATATCATGGATTATTATTAGTGTTGTTGTTTATAGTAATACTAGTAGCAGTAGTAGTAGTAGATGTGCATACCGTCCAAGCCCTTCTTATTGTTGGACACACACACACACACACACACACACACACACACACACAAATCGGACCGGGGCGGGGCGGGGGTGAGGGGGGGGGGGATTAAAAACTGGGGTGGCCAATTACTGAAGAGGTCACCACCTCTGTCCAGTCCCGTAAACTGACCTGTCTGTCCCCCCCGCCCCCCGCCCCCACTAAATCCTGTATGACCGATGGAGAAGGGGGCGTCGGGTGGGGGTGCAAGACCTCGCAGCAAGGTTGAAGTGTTGGGGATAGAGGGGGCAGTGGTAGGGGCTGGAGAGGAGGAGGCGGGCGCCAATTATAGGTATGTATATATCTGCTGCCTCCGTTTCCCGGCTGTTTGGCTTCCCACGTTCTCCGCGTGATGATGTATCTATCGGGTCCTGATCTGACTTGACTGGTGGGCCCACTCTGTATCAACGTCATAAAGAGCATCCGGTTCTGGGGGTCAGAGGTCTTCTGCCATCACTTAGTTACCGGAGAGGGAGGGGGGGAGATGAGGGGGGAGAGAGAGGGGGAGGGAGACAGGGAGTGGGAAAGAGAGAGAGGGGGGGGGAAGAGAGATGGAGACTGACAGGGATTCAGATTCAGATTATTTATTCATTAATAGGCCTAGGCCCCTTATGAAGAGGTAAGTGACAATATAAGTAATAACAAACAAAATGAAAATATATAACCAACCATAATAAGTACACATATTACATAAACGCTGCAAACTGACAGGGAGAGACTGGGAGAGAGAGAGAGGAGGAGGGGGGCGGCAGGAGAGAGAGACACTGACAGGTAGAGTCTGGGAGAGACGGACACAGACTAAGGAAGACCGAAGTTTTTTCTGCCATCAGTTACAGGAGGGGGGTGGGAAGAAAGAGAGGCTTAGACAGATGAAAGACTGACAGGGAGAGACTGAGAGAGACAGAGATAGACTGACGAAGAATGAAGTTTTCTCTGCCATCAGTTACAGGAGGGGGGAGGGAGAGAAGGAGACAGAGAGACTTAGAGAGATGGAGACTGACAGTGAAAGACTGGGAGAGACAGAGACAGACTGAGAAAGACTGAAGTGTTCTCAGCCATCAGTTACAGGCTGGAGAGAGAGAGAGAGGGAGAGAGAGAGAGAGGGAGAGAGAGAGAGATGGGGGACGATGGAGACAGACAAGAGAGACTAGGAGAGACAGAGGCATACTGAGATATACAGAGATAGATCTACACATAGGGATAGGGGCAAACTGAGAAAGATACAGTGAGGAGGAAAAAGACCAGGA
>NC_134898.1:38837112-38842112 GCF_041734735.1 Babylonia areolata | reverse complement strand
TTATACGCTATGATTTCCGCTTCTCTTTCTCAACCCCGTTCTCTCTCTCTCTCTCTCTCTCTCTCTCTCTGTTTTCATGTTTGACTTTCTTCCGCTCTGTGTATGTGCGTATACGCGCTTGCTCGCGTGCACGCGTGTATATGCGCGTATGTGTATGTCTGCGTTATGCTTGCGTGCGTGCGTACGTGCGTACGTGTGTGTGTGTGTGTGTGTGTTTCGCGGAAGCCTGTAAGTGTAGCCGGTCGGTCAAGGTATTCTCGCAAATGCACAGGTGTGCTTGAGCGTGAGATTGTGGGCGGGGGAACGTATGTATGTCGTGTGCGTATGTATCGTCACGCGCACGTGTGCTATTAAGTGTATGCACGCGCATGTGTGCTTGGACGGAAGGCTGGTTATAATACAATCTCTTGAGCGGAATCAGGTGGTGACCCCCCATTCAAAATATCAAGGAATGAAACAGCTTACTTGTGATTCACACACACAGGACTGGAAGCATAAAAACGTTTCCCTGGAATGCGGTACTCACACAGAGAGACAGAGACAGAGACCCAACACACAACTGTTTTATCCACAGCTGAAGCAAAGCTTGGTCGGTCAAAATAAAGAACGCAAAAGCCATGTCTCCCACACTGCCCTCACCTCGCCTCCCCCACATAATTATGCGCACGATGCAAAATCGAAACAAAGAATTGATCCATTCGATCAGGATAGCAAATTATTACAAATAATTAGTCGAGGTAATTATAAACACCTTACGGTGTGTTTGGGGTTTTTTTTCAACTACAATAAGTGAGAAAATAGGTCAATATCAATCAACAAATAAATAGATGCGCTGAGTACAAATTGATCATGAATAGACACGTGTTAACAAACGATCGAAAGTGATTAAAAAAAAAAAAAAAAAAAGAAAGAAAAAAGTTTGTTTCTGTTGTTGTTGGGGTTTTTTGTTTGTTTGGTGTTTTGTTTTGTTTTGGGTTTGTTTTTGTTTTTTTTGGGGGGGTCATGTTTTGGGGGGATTTTTTTTTTGTTGTTGTTGTTGTTGTTGTTGTTGCTGTTGGTTGCTGTTGTTGGGTTTTTTTGGTTTGGTTGTTTTTGTGTGTGTTTTTTTTTCTTTGTTTCTTTGTTTCTTTGTTTGGGTTTTTTGTTGTTGTTGTTGTTTCGGGGGTGGGGGGCTGTTTTTGGAGGCGTGGGGGGTTGTTTGTTTGTTGTTGTTGTTTTGCTTTTTTTTTTTCCAGCGGGTGGGAGTCGGAAGAAATGACAGAATTTTCGGAAAGCGTGTTCCCGGAGAAGGGACTTGGGAGGGGAGGGGGGTGGAGGTGCAGGAGATAGATGGCGGGGGGGGGGGGGGGGGGCTAGATGCCGCACAGGTTTGCTATCACTCAGAGTGAATCACCCCCTCCCCCCTACCCCCTCCCCCAACCCCCCGACCCCTTGCTATGCGCCACAGTGGCCAATTTTCGGAACGCCCCGTCACTTCAGCTCTGCACGCACGTGCGCCGCTCTGTGGACTGAACTGGCCGGGCGGGTGTCAGGTAGACAGCTTATCTCCCCGTACTAAACGACCGTGACTAACTTCTTTCTTATTTTTTCCTTCTTCTTCTTCTTCTTCTTTTCTCTCTCTCTCTCTCTTCTTTGACAGCAGAATTCATAACTGGTTTCTATGACCATTTTTCTTCCCAGTAGTCGACAACAACACTGCTCGATACATTCGTGTCAGGTTATTAAAAAAAAGAAGAAGAAAAAGTGAGGAATTACTTCTGGCAAAATAACGTCATAAATCTTCATACACTCGCGTGACTACTTGAAAACCCTCAAACAGATTTGAGGAAAGTGTATGCGTACATTCACTACAAGCAAGCAAGCGCGTGCACCTACTGACACATAAACACTCAAAACACAAAGGGCAGGCAAGCTTGCACACACACACACACACACACACACACACACACACACACACACACACACACACACACACACACACACACACACACACACACACGCACACACGCACACACACACACACACACACACACACACACACACACACACACACACACACACACACACACACACACACACACACACACACACACACACACACACACACACACACACACACACACACACACACACACACACACACACACACACACACACACACACACACACACACACACACACACACACACACACACACACACACACACACACACACACACACACACACACACACACACACACACACACACACACACACACACACACACACACACACACACACACACACACACACACACACACACACACACACACACACACACACACACACACACACACACACACACACACACACACACACACACACACACACACACACACACACACACACACACACACACACACACACACACACACACACACACACACACACACACACACACACACACACACACACACACACACACACACACACACACACACACACACACACACACACACACACACACACACACACACACACACACACACACACACACACACACACACACACACACACACACACACACACACACACACACACACACACACACACACACACACACACACACACACACACACACACACACAGAGAGAGAGAATAGACGGCACAGCCAGTCGGAGTTCAGCCGAAGTTTCCACCCCTTGTCAACTAAACGCCTGTGAGATTGTTCATGAACGCTGGCGTTTTGCCCTCAGTAATGGACAAGGTATCGAGCGAAATCGATTGGTACAGCTAAGCACACACATAATTATGACAGTGTGTGTATGAAAGCATTAGTATATTGTATTGACGTTTCTCATTAGTCTATTTGTACTGATGTCCCTATCAGCGAAGGGAAACAACTGCCAAGTCCCCGCATGGGAACTAACCATGGTGTCCACTGACACTAATGGCGGGAACGTGTTTTGAATGGCAACTGATGCGCAGTAAACGCTATCACTGAAGACAACGTTTCACAATGGGTTGATGTTACCATTTAGCGATATTTCAGCTCAGGAGAAAACATACACACACACGCACGCACGCACGCACTGACCCCATAGACATACACACTGGACTGCTAATGCATGACGAGTGACTGACGAACTCACAACCCGAGAAACAGACAGACCACAGCAGTGTCGGCAAAGAAATCTTAACTTCTCCATCTGAGGACGCGACTGCTAAAGCGGATTATCTATGGCACAATGTTGTGTGCTGCTGCTTCTTCCGCGTTCCCCAGGTCATGCTGTCAGATGGTCAATCCGGTCTGCAGCGCCAAGTCCGCTTTCCCTCCACAGTGCAGCATGCTCCCCAGAGCTCCTCGTGGAGGTCCACCGCACAGGGCCAGGTTTCTCTCCTCAGTGCACCAAAAGTTGGACAGAACGTGTGTTTCGGTAACCTTCTCATTTGAACAAGTGACACACTACACTTGCGGTAGCAGAGAATCTGAGCAGTCTCACTACATTGATACTGAACTTGTCACTAGGGGATTTTTTAAAAATAATAATAAATTCCCTGTCACCGTTGCGAAGCAGTGATGCTGGCCACTACACCACGGCCACAACTGATCCAGATCTGCCCCCCACCCCCCTCACCCATCGAGCTCAGTGCCCTCACCCCACCCCCCGAATGCCAGCTAGCACGGGGACAGACGGCAGGCAGCTCCGTGGTCCGTATGCCCATCCACCGTGACAGATCATGGAGATGCATTTCGACAGCCCAGACCGTCCCACACTGCCCCCAAAACACCACTTGCCTTCTGACTCAACCACGGCTAATTGCCCCCAGTACGGGGTCTGTACAGTGTCCACAAGTGGCACAAAACGCGTCATGAAGGCACTGCGGGACTGGGACACTCCGTCTGCTTTCTATCAGGGGGGAAGATATGAACAGCATGAAATTTGTCCCCCTCACCACCGCTGACATTTCAAGCAAACGACAGTATCATGCCCCCATCATCTGAGCCTATGGGTTATTGCGCAGTTTGAAACCGGTATTTGACAGTGGCTGGTGTTTCAAACACAAACGGCGTATTTTGTTTTGTCTGAGAGTGCACAATGACTAAGACGTAAACTGTAACTTAAGACTGTTACCTATGAAAGGCCGCAAGAGTTTTAGTTCTGTGCAAATGATGTTTTATTAACTAGCAAGTGTCAGATCGAGGAGCAACTGACTGTAAGTCATGTTGCTTATAATCCAACTGAGCGCAAATAGACTATCTTGTGGCAGAAAACCCTTAACAGTCAATCAGTCAAGAGCAATCCAACAATACCAAAGGGTCAGTCAAAAAGAAAAAAATAAATCATTTTGAAAATACCAATGCCAAAGCAACTCTTATTCAGTCCGCGTAAAAAAATTTTAAAAATAAATGAATAAATAAATGAAAGGCAGCAAGTGGTCGGTCAGACTCTACAACTCGTATCTTCCTCTCGTTCATCAGAACAGCAGAGACAACTATTGTCCCGACTATCTGGGCTAAATTTTGAAAATTTATAGCGGAGAGTGTCTTGCCCAAGTTAAATCCCCGCTCTGTCAGCCATGAGGGCTTTGGGACTGTGGGCGTTGGGATGATCCATCGAACTGAATAGTATCCCATTCAGGTCAGTGGGATGGTCCGCCAAAGGCCAACTAGCCCCCGAGGCTGCAGCACAAAGTGCCAACGTAGTCTTGCCACCTAGTTTGAGAGTCATAGTCCTTCACTAAAGACCAAGCTCAGTGTCAACGAATTCCAATCACAATGGAGAATCCATCGATCATACAGATCTCACTTTGCTGTTTGGCCCCAACTGTAAGCTTGTGTCAATCTGTGATATTAGTCGAGCGTTGAGCAATAACCGTAACAGTTATATACAGGCGGGGGACTTACCTAACACTTCGCTTGATATTACCCACCTCAGTGACATCTGGCTCAGACGGCAGCCGCGACAATATTTCCTTTCTTTTTTGTGTGTGTGTGGATGTGTGTGTTTGTGTGTGG
>NC_134898.1:38827112-38832112 GCF_041734735.1 Babylonia areolata | reverse complement strand
TTTCTGCCCCCCCTCTCTCTCCCTCTCTCTCTCTCTCCCTCCCTTTCTATATCTCTCAATCCCTCTCTGCCCCCCCCCCTCTCTCTCTCTCTCTATATATATATATATATATCAATCCCTTCTCTGCCCCCCCCTCTCTCTCTCTCTCTCTCTCTCTATATATATATATATATATATATATATATATCAATCCCTCTCTGCCCCCCCCCCTCTCTCTCCCTCTCTTTTTCTCTCAATCCCTCTCTGCCCCCCACCCCCTCTCTCTCTCTTCTCTCTCTCTCTCTCTCTCTCTCTCTCTATATATATATATATATATATCAATCCCTCTCTGCCCCCCCCTCTCTCTCTCTCTCTCTCTCTCTCACTATATATATATATATATATATATGAATCCTCTGCCCCCCTCTCTCTCTCCCTCTCTCTCTCTCTCTCTCTCTCTCTCTCTCTATATATATATATATATATATATATATATGAATCCTCTGCCCCCACCCCCCTCTCCCTCTCTCTCTCTCTCTCTCTCTGATGGGGAAGGGAGGCTGGGTGGGAGGGGGTGCAGTGAACGGGTCCTGTCAACGTTTCAAATGTCAAGCGATATACCAATTTATATTAAAAAAAAAAAAAAATGAAAACAACTCGCCCAACACAATAGATGAGCCCTAAAACGGCCGCTCGCTCTGTAATGTGGTCTGCTGAGCTGTCGAGTAAGCAACGACAGGGGACAGGCAGCACTTGTTATCAACACAATACGTGTAAGTGTGTGGCAGGCAGACGAAGAAAAAGAAAAAAAAAACCCGCCGCTGACACATTATAATAAATAGCAATATCATCCGCGTTACCAGCGAGCATTTTGTCGGTGGTTTTTTGTTGTTTTTTCTTCTTAAGAAAAACTGACAATAGCCAGCAATTTATTTTCAAATATTTCGACAATTTCTTTTCCCCCGGTAAAACTCTTACAATTGTACACGAGACCAGATTCATTTAACATGGGATAAATATAGAAACCGTTGGTTCAATACTAGTGGAGGGAAAGTGATGAGAAAGAGAGGGGGAAGAGCGAAGGAGAGAGGGGGGAATATTTGAGATGAAACGAAAGACACAGACAGAGAGACAGACAGAGACGCACAGAGCCGGAGACAGACAGAGAGACACAGACAGAGAGGCAGACAGAGAGAGAGAGACACGGACAGAGAGACAGACAGAGAGAGACAGAGACAAAGAGAGAGACAGACAGAGAGAGACACAGACAGAGAGAGATACAGACACAGAGAAAGAGACAGACAGACAGAGAGGCAGACAGAGAGAGAGACAGATTGAGAGAGACACAGACAGAGACGCAGAGAGCCGAGACAGACAGAGAGGCGGACAGAGAGACAGACAGACAGAGACAGACAGAGATAGACACACACAGAGAGACACAGAGATGCAGAGAGCCAGAGACAGACAGACAGACAGACAGAGAGGCAGAAAGAGAGACACAGACAGACAGTACACAGCAGGAGGGAGCCGCTCATTCCGTGTTGGAATGATGATCACCAAAGAAACGTTGTATTTCTCCCTCTCGGCGCGCGTTTATGCCAGTGCATGTGTATAGCTGCGAACATAACATCATGCGTAAACGTTTAAAGCCAGGCCAGCCTCGGCGCCACCCTATTTCATACACGAAAAACGCACTGTCTAATTAAAGTGCCACCGCGATCTCCTTTTATTAATCAACCGGTTTGCTCCCCAGCAACGACGTGTGTCAGTCAGACTCGAGGCCAACAACAACAGCTGGGTGCATCGTAAAGTGGCTCCGTGGCCTGGCTTCCCCCCCGATACACTCACAACAGTGCCGCGGCTGTATTGACGTGAACTTTGGCCTACTGGTGACATGGTACGGCACTGACAGAACGACACTTGTTCGTTCTTTAGTATAACGTCTTTTCACTGTAAGTGATATTAGACGAAGAACGACACTTGCATTCATGGGTGTGCACAGAGTGTTGTTGATGTTACACTCAAAAACACACAGATTTTTGTTTTCTCTCTCTCTCTCTCTCTCGTTTTCTGCTTCTTCTACATCTTTTTTTCATCAGCATCATCATCATCATCTTATTCTTATTCTTCTTTCTTCTTTCTTTCTCTCTTTCTTTCTTCTTCTTCTTCTTCTTCACTTCTTCTTTCTTTCTTCTTCTTCTTCTTATTATTATCATTATCATCAAAATATGTTTCTACAGCAGCCACACTTTGCATGAAGAAAGCTATTATCACCAAAACATAATTTTACAAAACAGTCAGACTTTGCACGAAGAAAGCTGATGTCGTGACTTTTAAAAAAATGTTTGATACAACACATCTTTAAAAAAAAGAAAAAGAAAAAAGAAAAATACATAATACAAGACGTCGCACACCATTTGCGAAGAAAAAAAATTAATTCAAAAAAGCCTTACAAGGCCACTCAACAAAGCAAATACATTCCACAACACAGACACCACTACCACCACCACCATAAACTGCCACCCCTGCCCCTCAATACTAAAAACACCATCGCCAACGACCAACAGACAGACCGTTAGGAAATGAAGGGGAGGGGGGATGCGTGTGGGAGGGGGAGATGAAGGGGGGCTGGGGGCTGTTTAGGGGGATGGGGGGTGGGGGGGTGAAGAAAGGTGAGAACCCAACCAAACCATACAAAGCTGAAAAAGCAACCAACCCACACACGCTTCACGCGTCCAGAGTTTCAGACCTGGGCAAAACCCATGCTGAAACACAGTCCTTTAAAGCGGTCATTTCCCTTTGTGTGTATGTGTGTGTGTGTGCGTGCATGTGTGTGCGTGCGTGTGTGCGTGTGTGTGTGTGTGTGCGTGCATGTGTGTGCGTGCGTGTGTGCGTGTGTGTGTGTATGTATGCGCGCGCGCATTTGTGCGTGTGTATGTATGTTTGTGTGTGTGGGAGCATGCGTATGTGTGTATGTGTGCGCGTGTAGTGTGTGTGTATGTGTGTGTGCACGCGCGCGCGTGTTTGTGTGTTAGTGTGTGTAGTATGTGCGTGTGTGTATGCGCGCGCGCGCGACATGTGTGTGTGTGTGTGTGTGTGTGTGTGTGTGTTGTCCGGCCCACCGACTATGACAGTGGGCATGGCAGTGTAAGCCCTTCTCCAAACAGCCCCGGTACCAGAGAAATACCACAGACCCACACAACACGGTCCGTGCCATGCCAGTTAATAATGCTCCAAGGACCCCGGCTATTTTGTAGCTGATGTCATGTTGACACAGAGTCCAGTGAAGCTCGTAGTGTGGACAAAAGTTAGTACTTTGAGCAAACTAAAATAAAATACCAGCGATTAATGCGCCGCGCGCCATCCAAAGGCCACCACGAGTTTAGGTGTGGTGTGGTTTTGGCGTGTGTGTGTGTGTCTGTGTGTGTGTGTGTGTGTGTGTGTGTACGTGCGTGTGAGAGAGTGCGTGCTTGAGTGTGTGTGCGCGCGCGTGCGTGCGTTTGTGTGTGTGTGTGTGTGTGCGTGTGCGTGTGTGTGTGTGTGAAATTCCGGATGGAAAGCGTCCGTATGTTGTTTTTAATGCGCCAGTGCTCTGAACTGCCAGAGTTTATGTTGTGAAGTGCATGAGTGACTGCTTTGTCAGGCAAAACATAAATGCACCGAGATCACTTCTTCCCATTTTCCTCTACAAATTATCAGCCGACGGAGATGTTAAGATGAAGGATTGAGCGGCAGGGGAGAAGGAGGTGGAGGGTGGGGGAGGTGTTAGTAAACAGTTATCTATTTTTTCCCTTACGTACTGCAAGCATTAGAAAACAGACGCGCCCATGCATGCGTTATCAAACACGCGAACTCCATACCGAAGCAGACAAGACATCTTTCTCCCGCCCCCTTCCTTCAATCCACACATACGTCTGTCTGTCTGTCTGTTTCTCTCTCTCTCTCTCTCTCTCTCTCTCTCTCTCTCACACACACACACACACACACACACACACACACACACACACCTGTCGCTCACTATCTCTCCCTCTCACACACAGTATCTCAGTCATTCTATGTCCCTCTTTATCCATGTCTCAGTCTGTCTGTCTGTCTGTCTGTCTGTCTTTTTGTCACGCACAGAGAGGAAGCAGAGACTGGGAGAGGGCAAAGAAATATAAAGCAGAGAAACACACCGACAACAATTGCAGAACGCACGATTTGTGTGTGTGTGTGTGTGTGTGTGTGTGTGTGTGTGTGTGTGTGTGTGTGTGTGTGTGTGTGTGTGATTTTTTTTCCGTTTAAATAGGTCCCAGAATTCAGGATACTAAAATAGGACATCACCAGCATTTATCGTGCTGTATCTAATTGTTCACAGGAAGGGTACAAGCGTGGTAGTTTTTACAGTGCTGTCCTTTCTTCCATCCAAATGCTAGGGTATTATGAAAGGCTGATGAGCCTCGATCACAGACACACCTGACCCAACATATATGTGAAATGACACCACCACAATAACCTACTGCGGTGCTTACGCTGAGACTTCAAGCGTGACAGCATGACGAAGAAACGAGAGAACAGAGACTACGAATCTACCCCCTTCCTTCCATCTTCCTATTCCTCCCTCCCCAACCCCTCCACATCCCCCCGCCCTCCACACCGCCCTTCTCTCCCCCACACAGACACAGACACACACACAAACACACACACGCGCGCGCGCGCATTCAAGGACGAAAAAGAGAGTGAGAACCAAGAAATTTGTATATATATGCGGACGCGTACATCTCTCTCTCTCTCTCTCTCTCTCTCTCTCTCTCTCTCTCTCTCTCTCTCTCTCTCTACTCGTAATAAATCAAGTGTAAGCGAATACGCACGCATGTGTGCACACACGCTCTCTCCAGTCCAAATGGCCTACACATTTACGTTCGCGCGCACGAGCACACACACACACACACACACACACACACACACACACACACACACACACACACACGACACGACACGACACACACACAACATACTCACACACACACCACAACACACAC
>NC_134898.1:38822112-38824612 GCF_041734735.1 Babylonia areolata | reverse complement strand
GTCCCTTGGGTGTTTCTCGGTCCTATCAGATCCACCTGCGTCCTGGCAGACTGTGTTAGCTTTCTATTGCTGATGACATAATTATATTTATTGGTGGATCAGTGGCTGGGTTGGTTTTGGTTTTTTGTTTTGTTTTTTAGTGGGAGTGGGAGGGGGGGTTGGTTGTTGGTTTTTCTGTTTTGTTGGGGTTTTTGTTTGTTTGTTTGTTTTTGTTTATGGGGGGGGGGGGCGGGGGAGGGGGGGGGGCATATAGACTTCGTTCATGGTGGGTGAATCGTTCTTTTGCGTGCTGCCGCGAGGGCGACAAAATACATCGAGAAAGACAGACAGACAGAGAGAGAGGAGTCGCGGGGGTGGGAGGGGGGGGGGGCTAGGGGGCGGGGGCAAGACACAGAGACAGACAGATAAAAAAAATATTAAATGCACGAGAGTAACACAGGGAGGGGGAGAGAGAGAGAGAGAGAGAGAGAGAGAGAGAGAGAGAGAGAGAGAGAGAGAGAGAGAATCGATGGGGGGTGGAGGCAAGAGACGGAGACAGATAAAAACCAAAAATGCACGAGAGTAACTGACAGACAGACATACAGACAGAGAGAGACTCTGGCTTGTCCTCTTCATGCGTATGATAATGTTTATCCCACAAAACAAATTTCCCTTACAAAAGACAATAATTAAATGGGTTTCTTTTAAAGATAAATTATCGAGAACTACGAGCCTCCGAGCCTCCCTATGTAAATAAATAAACAGATAAACAGATAAATAAAATCCTTAGCTTCAACAAAGTTCTGAGAGACATTTTCATTAAGAAGATAAGAATCGAAGCCGTCTAAGAGAGACAGCGAGAGCGAGAGAGAAAGAGAGAAGAGAGAGAGAGAGACAACGCGTACGCGTACGTGTACGCGCGCACACGCACATATATACACACACGCGCGCGGGCAACAGGAGCTTCGCTGAAGGAAAGTGGACAGGCGTGTTGCGATGTGCCCTCTTCCATCCGCGTCCATCAGCCTTTCAAATGAACGTGGTTCTTTCCCCACCCCCACCACACCCCACCCACCCTTTTTTCTTCTTCTTCTTCTTTTTTTTCTTTCTTATTTCTCTAATGAATAAAGATCGAGGAAGTTTGACGTTGGAGCCCCCACCCGCACCCCCACCCTTCTACCCCGTCTGCCACTTCCCGTTCCCCAATGTTCAAAATTTCTATTTCACCAGTCGATAACGTAATTATGCGAACTCCCTTTTTTATCTTTCTTTCTTCTTCTTCTTCTTCTTCTTCTTCGTTTTTGACGATGCGTCACACAAAAAAGGAACAAAAAAGCCTTCAACCAAAGCCAGTGATAACGCGCACATGAGTGTGTATGCGAGTGCGCGCGCATGCGTACGTGCATGTGTTCGTGTAATGAATATCTGCGTGTGCCATTGTTCCTATGTGTGTGTCTGACTCTGCTTGGCAGTCAGTCAGTCTGACTCCGCGCCCTCCCTCTTTCTTGTTCTGGGGTAGGAGATGAGATGAAGGACAGTTCCACATGACACCCCCCAAGCGCGTTGGGTTACGCTGCTGGTCAGGCATCTGCTTGGCAGATGTGGTGTAGCGTATATGGATTTGTCCGAACGCAGTGACGCCTCCCTGAGCTACTGAAACTGAAACTGAAACTGTAGTGAAGACAGGAGAGTGTCTTGCACAAGTTAGAACTCGAATCTCTCGACCAAGATGGTTTTAGAACAGTTGGCGTTGGGATAGTCCCTATAGGTCAGCTTTGCAGCCCCCAAGGCTGTAGCACTAAGAGCCGGTGCAATCTTGCCTCCTAGTTTTGAGAGTCACAGTCCTTCTGTAAACAACAAAGATGTAAATCAGTTCCCATTGCAATGGAGAAAACCATTGGTCATACAGTTCTCACTCTGCTGTTGGCCCAGCTGTAAGCTTATGTCAGTCTGTGATATATGATGAGCCTGCAACCCCAACATCTATGTGGTGAAAGGAGATAAGCCTTGAGTGGGGAGGGTGGGGGGAGGGTGGTAACAGAGAGGACGGGGTCGTCAAGAATCCTGACTCCGTCTTTCACTTCCTGCTGTGTCCCACAGTCGGTGCAGAGAGGAGGAGTGTGTGGGCCAAGGGAGAAGG
The DNA here is from genome assembly GCF_041734735.1 of Babylonia areolata. NCBI lineage: Eukaryota > Metazoa > Mollusca > Gastropoda > Neogastropoda > Buccinidae > Babylonia > Babylonia areolata. Next base: position 38,822,493 of record NC_134898.1, on the reverse strand, counting down.
GAGAAGGGAGGAGGGAAAGGAGGTAATCAGTTAGAGTGAGGGGTGGCAGCAAGACAGAGAGAGGGGGGTGCGGTAAGAGGGGAAAGATGCACACAGAGAGAGAGCGAGGGGGGGGAAGTGCGGGGAGACGGGAAAGATGCTGAGAGAGAGAGCGAGCGAGGGGGAGGGAAAGGGGGTTGTCAAAGAGAGTGACTGAGTAACTGAGAGAGAAAGAAAGAAAAAAAATATCGGAGTAAGATGAAAGGGGAAAAGACCACACTACACGTTAAACTGTCTTTGAACCAATCCATATACGCTCCACAACATCTGCTAGGTAGATGCCTGACCAGCAGCATAAGCCAACGCGCTAAGTCAAACTTTGAGTGGATGCATAATTACTTA